>NC_081391.1:5372047-5603402 GCF_030684315.1 Stegostoma tigrinum
TGGAGAAGGGGGTAAGAATGAAGTGGAAACTCTTGAATAATGTAGAGGTGAGGAATCAAAGATGTCATGGAATAAAAGGCGGAAAGAATGGTAACGTTTGTACCAAAGAGACAAAACAATGGCCCAGGGTGAAAGCTAATAGCACAATAATGAACAGTGTTACTTCCAGGTTTATTTTGAAGAGATTGGCCTGCTGTGGGCCATCTTTGGCCATGTTGCCTGAGTTCGGATCATAATGCCCAGGCTAAACCTCCACATTGTCTTCTACAGAAACCTGCACAGGTCACACACCTAGTAAGAAGCTCTCAGTCTCTCGCAGCCTAAAGTACCTCTTTCAAAACACAAGCAAGTTTGTCAAGACCCTGCAGAGGTGAGTCTGGCCACTGTACCAAGCTAACGCATTGTCTTTGTGAATTTCCTTGAGCAAAATGATAAACGTGTGGGGTTTGGAATGGGATAAATAGAATGAAAAACTTAGGAGGTAATGGCAGTGGGAAGAATGAGGCTAGAGTTTGAGGCTTCAGGTATATATGTGTGTAGCACAATAGGAGTTTTAGTTACCAACCGCAATCAGTTTGAAAGAGAAAGCAATAGATAAAGCGCAGGGCAAAAGTATTTTCTTCTAACATACAGTATCACTAATTCTATTCTGTGAGTTTTGCTGAGTGTGAGCTGGATTGAAATTCAGCTGAGCTCATTTTACAGGGAAATTCTTGCAGGCGAGCAGAGAGAGATAAGGGTTTTGCATCCTGTCGGTCTGAGATGGATTGAAAGCCAGCTACCAGAAATAAATGTGGTAATTTTAACCTTAACTGACAGGATCAGGTGTGACACTAGTTTCCTATCTCTGAATGGAACGGAATATTTTGAGTAATGTAAAATCCAGCTCCTGCTGGGTTTCTCATGGGTGGGGTTTTAAAATGACCCCAAGTGTTCACTCATTGACTGTTTTCAAGATGGAGATTGATTGATTTTTCCACATGAGGGGAATCCACGATTGCACGGATTAGATGGGAAAGTGCTTTTGAGGTAGAAGGTCAGTCGTGATTATGTTGCACAGATAAGCAAACTTGAGAGGGTCAATGACCAAACCCTCCTTCTATTTCTTCTGTACTCCTGTTCTGAACACACTCTGGGAAGACATTTGCATAGTGCTGCTTCTGCTAAACAGACTTACATTCAACTGGAATAGCAGTTCCATGGATCATTAGTGTACATTTTGAGGTCAGCTCCATAGATATGGAAGTTAAATTCCTTCAAAATCAACAATGATGGAAAGAGCACTGTGCTGGGATGCCAAAAAGCCATCTTCCCTTCTGGGTCCTACTTCCTCAACTCTCAAATGTCCAGGGTTCTGGGGGAGGAGGAGAAAAACACTTCAACAACACTCTGAAACTGTTCTTGAACTGCAGCCCCATTGACCTCAATGATCGCTACCAATCGTTCAAAATAGTGACAATTTGTCCAGTGAGCTTAGAGTCCAAAGTCCTCAAAGAGGATGGAGAGTGGCAGCAGAAGAAAAGGAAGCATATCCAATATGCTGAATCTCACTTCCTTGTGAAATATCCTCCCTCATGTCCCCAAAGATCTGTGGGTCAGGAATTGGCTGCCCAGCCACATAGAGACCCACAGCAAAGATCCAGATCCTAAGCAGACATCATTCTCCAGTACAAGGACAGCTTCCAGCAGGTGACTACCTGTGGAACGGCACACCAATACTCACTGATATCAACTACAGGTACACAGCACTTCCTGACCTCCCTCCCCACCCCACTCATCTCCACCTGCGCTCACCCCCTCCCCCGCCAACAACGCACCATCGGGGAAAGGGCATAAACTAAGAGTGACACATAATTAATTTCTCCCCCACATCACACCCTGTAATATTTTCTGGACAACTGTGGTTTCTTTATGAATTGTGAGGGGGTGGATTTTCAACTTGATGCCTGCCGCAGATCAGCTGCCTCATCTTGAAACTGAACAAGTTTATTTCCACAAACATCTGTCAGACAGTAACCAGGGCGGTTGAGTGACAAACTGAAGATCTGCCTTTGCCCAGGGGTTGAAGTTGGCACTTTCAGTCCATGCATCTGAGCTACTCACTGGAACACTTCATTGGGGCTGAAACTGAATGTTGCAGGCCTGCTGGTGTGAACTGGATTTGGGTACAGGTAGGCAAACCCAGTATTGGACTTCTTTTAAACATAGAAAATAGAAGCAGGTCATAGCTGATCCCGCATCCAGTACCCTCTTCCCATATCCCTGGACGCCTTTGGTGCTTAGAAATCAATTTATTTCTTTCTTTAATATATTCAGTGACTTGGCCTCCAGGGCTTTCTGAGTGAAGATTTTTTTCTCCCTCTCAGAGCCAACTGACCTTCTACATGTACTGAGGCTGTGACCCATTGCAGAATCCCACTCCTGCCAAGACGAATGGTATCCCTGCATCCAGTCTATACAATTTTGTCAGAATTTTATGTTTCAATGAGATTCCCTTGTATTTAATGAAACTGCAATGAATACAGATCCAGTTGAGATTGCAGAGTTTTTGGGAGAGCATGGTAAAATAGGGCTGAATCAGCATGGCTACGTCAAGGAGAGGTCATGCCTGACAAATCTGTTAGAATTCTTTGAGGAGGTAACAAGCAAGTTACACAAAGGAGAGCCAATGGATGCAATCTATTTGGATTTCCAGAAGCCATTTGACAAGGTGCCGCACAGGAGGCAACTAGATAAGAGACCATGGTGTTAGGGGCAAGGCACTGGCATGCGTAGAGGATTGGCTGACTGGCAGAAGGCAGAGAGTGGGGATAAAGGGATCTTTTTGAAGATGGCAGCCAGAAATTCCCCGGGGTCACCACAACAGGTTGGAACCACAACTTTTCACATTATGCATTAATAGTCTGGACAAAGGCATAGTTGCAAAGTTTGCAGGTGACACAAAGATAAATGGAGGGACAGGAAGTGTTGAAGAAGTGGGTAGGCTGTAGAAAGACTTGGACAGGCTAGGCAAGTGGCAATGAATTGGCAGATGGAATGCAATGTGGGAAAGTATGATGTTATGGACTTTGGTAGGAAGAATAGACTATCTACTGAATGGGGAAGAGCTTTGGAAACCTGAACACAAAGGTATTTGGGAGCCATAATTCAGAAGTCTTTTAAGGTTAACACGTAGGTTCTGTTGGCAGTCAGGAAGGCATCAGCAATGTAAGCAATCATTTCAAGAGGGCTAGAATATAAGAGCAGAGATGTAATGCTGAGGCTGTGTAAGACACATTTGGAATATTTGTGAGCTGTTTTGGGCCCTGCATCTAAGGCAGGACGTGCCGGTGTTGGATGGGATGCAGAGCAAGTTTACAAGAATGACCTCTGGGATGAAGAGCATGTCAAATGAGGAGTGTTTGAGGAATCTGGGTTTGTACTCGATAGAATTTAAAAGGATGATGGGGGATCTCATTGAAACTTACAATATACTGAGAGGCATGGACTGGATATAGAGAGAGTAGGAACCGTGGACACAGCCTCAGAGTGAAGGAATGACTCTTTAGACTTGAGATGAGGAGGAATTTCTTCAGCCAGAGGGTGGTTAATTTATGGAACTCATTGCCACAGAAGATTGTGGAGGCCATGTCATTGAGTGTATTTAAGACAGAGATAGATAGATTTCTAATTAGAAAGGGGATCAAGGGCTGTGGAGAGAAGGCAGGAGAATGGGATTAAAAAACATCTCAGCCATGATTGGATGACAGAACAGTCTCAATGAGTTGAAAGGCCTAATTCTGCTTACATATCTTATGGTATAATGGTTTTATGGTCTGATCTCTCCTCAAAAGACAATGTTGCCACCCCACAATCATTCTGGTGAGCCTGTGAAACAAAGCATCTGCTTTCTATGAATCTTGTGGCAATGGGCCTTGAATTGTATGTAAATTGAGTAGCATACTTCAGGGGTGGGGGATTGCTGGTGTAGGGAGGGGGAATCGAGAGGCACAGGTGTGCTTAGGAGAGGGAAGGGCTATGACATTCAGTGATAAGCAATCAAAAGTGTGGAACTGGACAGGGAAGGGAAAATTGGGAGATGGAGATAGAAGGGCAGTCATGACTGTAGAACAGTTAGCAGAAAGTGGCACAAGGGAAAGGATGATGATAAGAACAGAAGGTATAGAGAAGTAGGGGATTTTCAAAGGATGGTGACAGAGAGAGGAAATTGAGGAAGAGAAAAATTAGGAGGTGGATGTGAGGAACAATTGGGTGGGAAGGGGCGATTTGAGTTTGAGTGAGTGAACAGGAGAATGTCAGTGGAAAGGAGCTGTGATGTTGTTATCAAATAGGCTTTGGCATGGATGCCTGAGACGAATTGGAACTAGGAAACACGAGATACCAAATGTTAGTTAAGGGATCATAGGGTGAGCGCTTGACCAGAGTTATATGTAAATATCAGGAGGAAATAATTGGTGCTACTGACGTTTGTGGTGTGTGATCTAGAAATAATACTTTGACTGGAAAAGTATATGCCTGCACTCAGCCTACCCAGCTCATGAGCCTCAAGTGTTTAACTATTTACATTTACTGCTGTAAATTTGTCAGGAACATTCCTGCTGCTCTTGGCTTCACTTTCGGACACATTTTAGTTTACTTTCTACTTTTACAACGGACAATGATAAAAGGTTTTACATCTCGGATGGAATGCAAGTAAGTGGGCAAATATCCCACCACTTGGTGCTTGTGCATCTATTCTACACCCGTAAGACAGAGAGCAATAAATTCTGGGATTACCCAGTGGAAGGAAATTCATCTCACCTTTTAAAAACTCAGAACAGCCCGCCTGTGTTTGCTATGTCTCTGACATTAATAGACACCATTTTTTAACACTTTGTCTTTATTTGTTTAGGGGTGTGTATTTAGCTGCCATTTTTTTCTACAAGGAAAACATCCTGGTCACAAATGAGGATCAAATCCCTATCGTCGAGATAGACAACTCCTGTTCTGGCTCTGACATGCAGGAAATCCTCTGGTTTTCGAAGGTATGAAGCTGCTTTCTGATATACTACACATGGTCAGCAGCCCCTGTCAATGTATCAGTGCTGGAGCATTGTTATCAAATTATTCATTCAAAGGATTTGTGAGTCACTGGCAAAGTCAATATTTGTTGCCCAGACATTGAGAGCAGTTAAGAGCCTGGAGTCACATATAGGCCAAACAAAGTAAAGAAGGCAGATTTTCTTTACAAAAGGACACAAGTGAGTCAAATCATGTTTCATGACAATTGATGATGGTTTTGAGGTTCTTATTACTGAGACTAGCTTTTAGTTCTACATTTCCTTTACATCATTTGAATTTGTGAATTAAATTTAGGGATGGGACTTGAACTCAAGTCCCCTGAGTATTACTAGTCCAATGATACTGAATAGAGTACAGAGCTTGTGGACAGCCTAGATCAGCCTCAGGCAATAGCTTCGATCAAGAATGGTGCCAATAACTAGGGAATGGAGTTGTAGCAGAGTCTGAAGACTACAGTTGTATTTTCCCAATATTTAATTGGAGGATTTGTTGTGACTTCTCTCCAGCTTTCCTGTATGTGGAAGGACATCCAGTGGTTGCAGCAGGGAATGAACTCAGCACTCTCCTCCTCCTCGTCAGTGCTCCAAACCAGGCAGAAAATGCTATTAGCAGTGTCCCAGCTCCAGGTATGAAGTTGTTTATGATCTCAGCACTAGGATCTCATTTCATTAAATCTTCTGACTATTTTATCTACACCAGTTGCTGAAAAGAGAAGTATATTGCTGGAGCTTTTCATCTTGCACTCACCGGGACAGTTGCAAAAATGCCAAATTTTGCATATCACCGCAATTTATACTACAGGAAAATCAACTCCAGTTAGCCAAGGCATTGCCGTAGGAGAAAGTAACAAGGAGCTATAACCTCTCAAAGATTGCAGTAATTCAAATATTTTGACAATTAGAAGAAACTTTTCCTTGTCTTATTTTTAAAATGTTGGTCCTTTATCTTTCATCCTAGCTTCCCCAGCTAGCCATCTACTTACTGTCTATCTCATCAAGACCCTTCAGAATCTTGTATTTTCCAATCAGATCACTTCTCAGTCTTCTGAATCTCAGAGAATATAGACGCAATTTACTCAACTCTCATCATAGGACAACCATCTCACCCAGGAATCAATTGAGAAAATTAGCTATACTACCTCTTAAATATGGAGAGCAAAACATGACACAATATTCTAGGCATGATCTCGCCAAATCGCTGTAAATTGCAGCAAATGTCCAAATTCTTGTATTCCAAACCACTTGCAATAAAGGACAATATAGTTTTCATCTTCCTGAATATTTGCATGCTAACTTTCTACGTTCCATTTATGAGTACACCCAAGTTTCTGTAAACATCAACATTTATAAGATTTGCATCTTCTTAAAATATCTGTATTTATGTAAGACCAAACTGAATAATTTCACACATTCCTACAGTGAACCCCATTTGCCAATTACTTATACTGTGCATGTCTCTTTGCAACCCTTTTATGTCCTTGTCATAGTTTACAATTCTACCTAACTTTGTAATAAAAGCAAACTTGGATGCAATCCTCTTCAATCTCTTCATCTAAGTCATCAATCTAGATTGTAATTAGCAAGGCCATAGACTGATCATTGTGCCAATTCACTTGTTATAACCTTTCAAGTTTAAAACTTCCTGCCTTTAGTCAATTGACCAATCCTCATCAATGCTAATATTATCCCCATCTCCTGTCCATAACTCTTTGCAGCCAGTTTGTGTTGTCTTTAAGAAGCTTGATGGAAAAATCTAGGCATACAATATAAGAGGAGGTGTAACAGAAATCAAGGAGATGAAGCAAATGGGTTTTCACTGGATCCACAAATTAGTGCTGGATTCACTGTTGTTTTCAGTGTGAATGAAAGATTTGGATATCAGGAACACAGTCTCAAAATTTAACATGAAAATAGATTTAAGAAACAAAAGGGCTGTAGTGGAGTTGAGGAAGACACTAGCAGATCAATGCAATGTGCACATTGGTATCAGATACAAGTTAATTTGGAGGAGTATGATTTAATACATTTTCAGAGGAGGAAGAAATGTGTAGATGTAATGGGAAGACCTAATAGGTGTTGATAATTTAAGAATCTCAATTCATTGGCCTAGGATTTCTCCGTCAACAACAGAATGGTTGCACTCACTGGTGACCTCAAAGATCTGGTAATTGACCCAGTGTAGATTTCACTTTTCCTTTGATTTTAGTATCTGTTCAAGGGCATCTCCAGTATCCAGAAACAGTGATGCCATCAGGTTGGCTAAGCAATTAATAGCGTTGATGGATTCTCACAGGCAACAAACTAGGAAGTACAATTACATTGTCATGAATGAAATAAACATTGAAGAATATAAGGCTGCTTTCACTTAAAAGGATTGGGAATTAATTTTCTTTTTACTTGGGGAAAAGCCCCCATAGCTTGGAAAGCATTTGTTTCAGCTTACAGAAATCCTGCTAGAAGTTGGATAAATGAAATAGTTTCTGTTAGAGAAAGAAATCAGCTCCTAAAGGTTTGAAAGTAGATTACCTTGGTGTAAGGGTTTTGGTGTGAAAGTTTCAGACCAAAAGTGTTTGATTAGAACCTCGAAGGAATTATTTGAAGTTGAGAAAGTCTAAGTTCAGTTGTGTGAATACTTAAATAAGAGGCTATTAGACTCACAAGACCAGGAATTGGGTTAAGTCAATTTTTTAAGATGTGATAGAGAAGGGAATTCTCTGTATTGTTTGAGTACTGTAAAGGAATGTTGTTGGGGTAGACAGAATATTGTAATTTTACTGTGCTTCAACATCTTCTAAAATTGTGTTATATGTTAATTGATTAGTTTATTCTATACTATCTTTTGGGTAATAAAATTCTGTTTTACTATTAAAACAAAATCTACAGCACAGCAGCTTATTTTAGTGAAAGACCACATCATTAATTTTTTTAAAAACGTGATCTATCAAGCCAAATTTCAGTCTGGGTACTGACTTGTCCAGTAATTATATCAGCTAGGTCTTAACAAAAGATTTACAATTCTGAAGAATCCCAGCAGAGCAGACAAAGGAACAAACATAATTAATAAGGATTTCTACAAATACTTTGGACAGTTTTGATAAATGTGAACAGGGGAATAAACTATTGCTTCTGGTTGGAGAGTCAATGAATATTTAAGGTAATAACTGAATTGCACACAAAGGGTTGGAGTACCTTGCCGAAGGCAATGATGAGGTTAGAGATTATTGCAACTGAGAGGAAAATTGGATAAATGTTTGAGGCACTGGCAGATAAGACTATGTGGAGAGAATGGGACCATGACATTGGTTTTCTTAAAAGAAAAAAGAGCTGCAGATGCTAGAAATCTGAAATAAACCTGGATATGCTGGAGAATTTCAACAAGTCTAGCAGCATTTTTGGAAAGGTGAAAAACAGTTAATATTTCGAGTTCAGTACAACACTTCTGCAGAACTTTAAGGGATGAAAATGGCGTTTTATTTTGTTGACGGGGGTAAGGAGTGAGGGGAAGAAATGGTGAGAGTGCACAGCACTAATGGTGGTAAAAGATGAGTACAGATATAAAATAGGCATAAATAAAGGTGTGAAAAGAAGTAAATAAGTCCCCTATGCAAAGAGCAAAGTCAACAGCACACAGCAGAGAGTGGAGGAATGCAGTCAGATTGGAGGCCAGAGGTGATGATCTGAAGTTGGTGAACTCAATGTGAAACTTAAGGGCTGAAAAGTACCTAAGCCAAAAATGAGGTGTTGTTCCTCTTGTATTGAGCTTTGTTGGAATAACGTTGCAGGTTCAGTTCAGAAAAGTTAGAATGAGAGCTAGGTGATTTATTGAAATGGCAAGCATCTGGAGGGTCAGGGTAATTATTAAGGACAGAATGGAGGTGTTCCACTGAGCAGTGACCTAGTCTACATTTGGTCTTGTAAATGCAAAGAAGACCACATTGTGAACAGTGAATGCAGTAAACTGGAGTGAAAGAAGTACAAGTAATATGCTGCTTCACCTGGAAGATGTTTGGGGCATTGAACAGGAAGGAGGTCAAAGGTCAAGTGTTACACGTTCTGTAATTGCATGAGAAGGTTCCTTAGGTGGCTGGAAAATGGCGGATATTAAGAATGATGGTGGAGTGGTCCAAAGTGGCACAGAAAGAATGCTTCCTCCAAAATGGAATTGGTTTTACATCAGTGTAACAAGCAGAAGGAACACGACTCAAAGTTGGATTTAAAATCCCTATCTACGCTGGCATTTCCTATGATTCAGCTTCAGATTGAATGCACAGCCTGCAATCTATACATCACAATGTTCAGATGATTGCTGACACTGTTCAGAATGCTAACTTGTAGTGCCACAAGGTGTCACCAAATGGTACTGCAGCTATTCTGTCACTCAGCAATCTCCTCAACCCATAAATCAATTTTCCTTTAACTACAATTTTTACCTATCCTAAGGAATGTTTTCTGGTTCAATCACTACATTCCACAACCTATAGGAAGATAATTACTCCTGAGAGATAGTAGGTGACTCTCTTTTAAGGAAAGTGAAAGACGATTGGTTATACAGTTTGAAAGGCATTGCTCACATCAGGCATATCCAACCCCTAGTGCCCTCCTTTGATCCTCCTAATGATCCACTGTGCTTCCAATATTAGTACTTGTCCCAGTCCTATGGGGCAGTGGTGGCACACTGCCTGTGAACCAGAAGCTCCAGGTTCAAGACTCACTTCAGAACTTGTTGGCCACAGAAGCATATTTACAACAGCCAAACAGGTTGAGTATCAGCTGACAGTTCCTCCTAGTACACACCAATGCAGCTGATAAGAGAGGGAGCAACCTGTGGTCAGCCAGGAGCTAGAAAGGAATTGGAGTAAAACTGCCGTCGAGACATTAACCGCCTCAACCTTTCCACCCCTCTCACCCACTCCAACCTCTCCCCCACAGAACGGGCAGCCCTCCGCTCCCTCCGCTCCAACCCCAACCACACCATCAAACCCACAGACAAGGGTGGCGCAGTGGTAGTATGGCGCACTGACCTCTACATCGCCGAGGCCAGACGCCAACTCTCCGACACCACCTCCTACCGCCCCCTCGATCACGACCCCACACCCGAGCACCAAACCATCATCTCCAACACCATTCATGACCTCGTCACCTCAGGGGACCTCCCACCCACAGCCTCCAACCTCATTGTTCCCCAACCTCGCACGGCCCGTTTCTATCTCCTTCCCAAAATCCACAAACCTGCCTGCCCTGGTCGACCCATCGTCTCAGCCTGCTCCTGCCCCACCGAACTCATCTCCACCTATCTGGACTCCATTTATTCCCCTTTGGTCCAGGAACTCCCCACCTACGTCCGTGACACCACCCATGCCCTCCACCACCTCCAGGACTTCCAATTCCCTGGCCCCCAACACCTCATTTTCACCATGGACGTCCAGTCCCTATACACCTGCATTCCGCATGCAGATGGCCTCAAGGCCCTCCACTTCTTCCTGTCCCACAGGCCCGACCAGTCCCCCTCCACCGACACCCTCATCCGCCTAGCCGAACTCGTCCTCACCCTCAACAACTTCTCTTTCGATTCCTCCCACTTCCTACAGACTAAGGGGGTGGCCATGGGCACCCGCATGGGCCCCAGCTATGCCTGCCTCTTTGTAGGTTACGTGGAACAGTCCCTCTTCCGCACCTACACAGGCCCCAAACCCCACCTCTTCCTCCGTTACATTGATGACTGTATCGGCGCCCCCTCTTGCTCCCCAGAAGAGCTCGAACAGTTCATCCACTTCACCAACACCTTCCACCCCAACCTTCAGTTCACCTGGGCCATCTCCAGCACATCCCTCACCTTCCTGAATCTCACAGTCTCCATCTCAGGCAACCACCTTGTAACTGATGTCCATTTCAAGCCCACCGACTCCCACAGCTACCTAGAATACACCTCCTCCCACCCACCCTCCTGCAAAAATTCCATCCCCTATTCCCAATTCCTCCGCTTCCACCGCATCTGCTCCCACGATGAGGCATTCCACTCCCGCACATCCCAGATGTCCAAGTTCTTCAAGGACCGCAACTTTTCCCCCACAGTGGTCGAGAACGCCCTTGACCACATCTCCCGCATTTCCCGCAACACATCCCTCACACCCCGCCCCCGCCACAACCGCCCAAAGAGGATCCCCCTCGTTCTCACACACCACCCCACCAACCTCCGGATACAACGCATCATCCTCCGACACTTCCGCCATCTACAATCCGACCCCACCACCCAGGACATTTTTCCATCCCCACCCCTGTCTGCTTTCCGGAGAGACCACTCTCTCTGTGACTCCCTTGTTCGCTCCACACTGCCCTCCAACCCCACCACACCCGGCACCTTCACCTGCAACCGCAGGAAATGCTACACTTGCCCCCACACCTCCTCCCTCACCCCTATCCCAGGCCCCAAGATGACTTTCCACATTAAGCAGAGGTTCACCTTCACATCTGCCAATCTGCTAAACTGCATCCACTGTACCCGGTGTGACTTCCTCTACATTGGGGAAACCAAGCAGAGGCTTGGGGACCGCTTTGCAGAACACCTCCGCTCGGTTCGCAATAAACAACTGCACCTCCCAGTCGCAAACCATTTCCACTCCCCCTCCCATTCTTTAGATGACATGTCCATCATGGGCCTCCTGCAGTGTCACAATGATGCCACCCGAAGGTTGCAGGAACAGCAACTCATATTCCGCTTGGGAACCCTGCGCCCAATGGTATCAATGTGGACTTCACCAGCTTCAAAATCTCCCCTTCCCCCACCGCATCCCTAAACCAGCCCAGTTCGTCCCCTCCCCCCACTGCACCACACAACCAGCCCAGCTCTTCCCCTCCACCCACTGCATCCCAAAACCAGTCCAACCTGTCTCTGCCTCCCTAACCTGTTCTTCCTCACCCATCCTTTCCTCCCACCCCAAGCCGCACCTCCATCTCCTACCTACTAACCTCATCCCACCTCCTTGACCTGTCCGTCTTCCCTGGACTGACCTATCCCCTCCCTACCTCCCCACCTATACTCTCCTCCCCACCTATCTTCTTTTCTCTCCATCTTCGGTCCGCCTCCCCCTCTCTCCCTATTTATTCCAGAACCCTCACCCCATCCCCCTCTCTGATGAAGTGTCTAGGCCCGAAACGTCAGCTTTTGTGCTCCTGAGATGCTGCTGGGCCTGCTGTGTTCATCCAGCCTCACATTTTATTATCTTGGATTCTCCAGCATCTGCAGTTCCCATTATCACTGGAGTAAAAGTGCATGTTGCCATAGCAGCCCAGACTCTCCCAGAGAGCTGTAACACTCCAGATCACCGCAAATTTGATCAGTCTTCAAGGATGGGATATGGGTTTGTGGTTTTATTCTAAGTTATGGAGTTCTTGTTCTCAGCTATTGTCTATGAGCCAGGGAATTCATCTCACAGCTCTGAGCAGCAGGGATTGAAGCTTTGGTTGCCAAATCTGCTGATAACACAAAGATTTTGAAGGAAATAAAGTTGTTAAGAACATATGAGGTTGCTTTAGTAGGATTAAGGTAGTCAGTGGACACTATGGTAAATGAGTTTAATGTGGCAGGATGTGAAATTGTCCATTTTGGCATGAAGAATTTGCATAAGCATGTTATTTAAATGGTGGAAGATAACTGAGCTCCAAAATGCAGGGAGGGTCTAGACAGTCTTACTGTATTAATCACAAAACTATAATATGTGGGAAAGCAAATATTTGGAAAAGCCCATAGATGTTATTACTTATTATGAGAGGGATTGAATACAAAAGTAGGGAGGTTATGTTTCATAATATTGGGTTGGTGAGATCGCATCTCAGAGCACTGTGTATAGTATTTGTCACTTTATTTAAGAAAGGATGTAAATGCATTGAAAACTGTTCAGAGAAGGTTTATCTGTCTAATACCTGGAATGGGTGAGTTGCCATAATAAGGAAAGTTTGGACAGCTCAGTTTGTATCCACTAGAGTTTGGGAGAGTACAAGGTGTTGAACCTGAGGGTGGATTTGGAAAGGATGTGACTGCTTGTGGGAGAATCTAGAAATATGGTCCACTGTTTCAATATAAGAGATCGCCCATTAAGTCAGAGAAGAGGAGAGTATTCTTCCCACAGAAGGTCATGCATTCAGTAGTGGAGTCTTGAAATATTTTAAGGCATACATCAATAGATCCTTGAAATGCAAGGTGATGAAAGGTTAATAGGAATAGATGGGATAATGGAGTTATCAGATTAGTCATGATTTTATTGTACAACAGAGCAGGTTTGAGAGACTGAGATAACAAGGTGTAGAGCTGGGTGAACACAGCAGGCCAAGCAGCAACAGAGGAGCAGGAAGGCTGACATTTCGGGCTAGACCGTTCTTCAGAAAGGCTGAGAGGCTGAGTGATCTACTCCTAATTCCTCTGATCATGTTGGAGGGGAGTTTAAGTTGTACAATTCCTGTTCTCCAGAGTGCGTTGGGAACACAAGACTTGGGCCAGGTGCACTTTGAACCAATCAAGGACAAACTTGGGAATGTTTTGATCCTAACCATCAAGGAGCTGCGGCCATCCCAGGTGCTGGAGAATGTTCGATGGATTGCACTTTCAAAGCTTCATAACTATCGGAAATCTGTCTCTGCTTTTGAGAGCTTCACTGCCCTGGACATGCTCTTCATGACTTTGAAGGTAAAATCTTCTCTTTTAAAAGGACATTAAGATGAATAAATCTTGCCCACAGTTTTGTTACATCCCTCACTGCTTTTGCTTCATAATCCTTATTATCTTCTCACTTAACCCCTCATTTTCCAGACCTATTTCAGCGTGGACTTGAATCACAAAGATGTACAAACATTCAATTCCACTCTGACTCTTAACAACATCCCCATTAATTTCAGTAGGCTAAAGCTAGTGCAGCAGCAAGCGTTATATTATCTGTTTTATATAAATACATATGCCGTATATGATGGTCACTCTGCCCCCTTTAACCCCTTTCAGGAATGTTTGTCCTGTGTTAGAGGATTTACAGTTTTATTGTACAGATCTCAAAGAAAAAAATCGCCTCTCTCCCACCTCCTCTAATTCTGGATCAATAACTAATAATTCAACACATTTTCAGCCATTGATATGATATAATTTACTCCATTGCAGACTTGACCTCACCCCAGGATGGCTGAGGAGAAAATGCTTTCCCTGTCCGTTCCCAGTTACAGAACAAAGGATAAGCCAAAGATGCTGGAGAATCCAAGATAACAAAGTGTGGAGCTGGATGAACACAGCAGGCCAAGCAGCATCTCAGGAGCACAAAAGCTGACGTTTCGGGCCTAGACCCTTCATCAGTAGGGTCTTTTCTGATGAAAAGTCTAGGCCCGAAACGTCAGCTTTTGTGCTCCTAAGATGCTGCTTGGCCTGCTGTGTTCATCCAGCTCCACTTTGTTATAATGGATAAACCAAACTTAATTCATAAATGTGAACCCCCTCACGGACTTCTACAACATGAAAATTGAGTTCCTTATTCTTCCCTGAAATGTGGGTGCCACTGATAAGGGCATCATTTGTTGCTCATCCCTAATTGCCCTTGAATTGAGTGGCTCGCTAGTCAATTTTAGAGGGTAGTTAAGAGTCAACCACATGTGCTGCTGGTCTGAAGTCAAATGTGGACCAGACCAGGTTAGAACAGCAAATGTCCTTCTCTAAAGGGCACGAGTGAATCAGATGGATTTTAGTAACAATCAATGGTATTTTGTGGTCTCCATCACCAAGACTAGCTTTATGATCATGAGATCATAGAACCCCTGCAGTGTAGAAACAGGCCCTTAGGTCCAACAAGTTCACACTGACCCTCAGAGCATCCCATCCAGAACCATCCCCCTATAACACACCTAATTTAAACATCCCTGAACCTACCGGCAATTTAGTATGTCCAATCCACCCCGCCTGCACATCTTTGGACTGTGGGAGAAAACCAGAGCACCTGGAGGAAACCCATGCAGACAAGGGGAGAACATGCAAACGCCACACAGGCAGTTGCACGAGTGTGGAATCAAACCTGGGTCCCTGGTGTTGTGAGGCAGCGGTGCTAACCACTGAGCCACTGTGCTGCCCCAAATGTTGCACATTTCACTAAGTGATTTAAAATTCTTCCAACTGCTGTGGTGGGATTTGAACCTGTGTCCTCAGAGTATTAATCTGGGTTGCTGGATCACATGTCCAGTGACATTACCAGTACACCGTTGTCGCTCCTCTCGTTTCCTTCTAACCCACCCATGGCTCACTGAACCCAACACGCCTAAGGCTCCTTCTGTGCTGGCCCTGAAACTGGGTCTCCTTCTTGGTCTCTCTACTCTACTTTCCTTGCCCTTTAACCATCTTCTGACTGTGTCCTGGCTATGAGATGTACATTCTGCCCCCTCGAGCTCCTTCTCATTGAACTCCTGAGTACCCAATGTCTTACCCTGGATCTCACGATAATCCATTGTCTTGTCACACAAAGCATGCCCCCTTCCTTTTCATAACCATCACTATTGCTCCACCTTTAAATCTGGTTTGTTGGAATGCGTAGGATGAGGGGATCTCTTGTTTATTTGTTAACAAGAAAAGAAACCTCTTTGACCCTTTTATTTTTCTTCTTCAGGATAAACTCGATTATCACCTGAGAGTCAAACAGGCCTTACCCCCAGGCCTCTACCTCGGTTATGTAAAGCTCTACAGCTCTGTGGATCAGATTAAAGTGCTTGTCCCTTACAGGGTGCCCAATGTGCTCTGTCACACCAAGATACGGGACAACAAGAACGTATCCAGGTAATGGAAAATATTCAGGATTTTCCTCTTTATATTCTCCAGCTCTTCAAACTCGCTCTCTCTTTTCCTACTTCCACTTTGTTTTCACTAGACTTTGTCCCACAATGAGTCTGATCCTCATGCCCCCAGCTCAATTACCTCTCTCACCCAAAGTCCCCCGTCCCTCTCCTTGTAAGCTCGTATCAATTGTCTAAATGGTGTTTCCCACCCAAGATTCCAGCCTAAGGTTACCAACAGATCCGGAGACTCCAGGAACTGAAGAAAACATGGAGAGCACTCCCTGCAACCAGAATCCATTAATCGGCTAATAGAGAGGGCTACTTGTTTGGGATTGGTCTGAATGGATGGCCGTGTTAAGTAACCAATTTTGGGAGCACATGGGGACAGAGTGGTTAGCAGACAGGAGGGTCATGTGATATTACCTCCAGGAATACAACCAGCCACAGCTAAAATCGCCTCAGTGACTTGGGCACCTTCTGGCTGATGGATTTCTGCTTCCAGATGGTAAGAGCTCCTAGTGTTCATGATATGTGAAAGTAGAGGTTTTCTGGTCTGTAATGTAAGACCTGGGAGATTTGAGAACCTGTAAGACTGCTTTAAGTTAAATTACAAGGGTAAGGCAAAGACCATTGTTTCGACCCAGTAAAAGGAAGGGCTGACATGAGGAAGATCTTCATTCAAATTCAACCAACACGTGGAAAAGAGTCACAGATGTAATGATGGAGGAAAATTCCCTGGAATAATTTAAGGGACAATGGATCTTACACTTGGGGATGTTTTTGTTATTTTAGACAAATGAGCCAAGATGGACCTAATGACTTTCCCCAATCTTTATCTTATTCTATTGTTTGGATTGTCAATGGTATCTGTTCATATTGTGAGGAGACGGTGACATCGTGGCTAGTCATCCATTTGCCTCAGCTAATGTTCAAGGAAACACTAGCTCAAATACCCACTGTGGTAGCGGGTGCGATTTGGGTTCAATTAGCATCCTGAAATTCAAAGGTGATCTCAGTAATGGTAACCATAACAGCTATTACCAATTATTGTATATGTGCCTCTGCTTCACTAATGTCCCTTAGGGAAGGAAATTTGCTGTCCTTACTTAGTCTGGCCTACATGTGACTCCAGACCCCCAATCAATGCCATTGATTCTTCACTATCCTCTAAAATAGATGAACAAGCCATTCAGTTCAAGGGTGGGTAGGATTGGTCCACAAATGTTGACCTTGCTAGCTATGTCCATATCCACATAAAGAAGAAAGATCCCCATTGATCTTTTTGTAAATTTTATCACAGGTTAACTCACAGGTTGAACTTTGACAGACACTCCTCTTAATATTGTTTAATACTGTCATAAAATAATGTATCTGTGTCTGTCCCCAATCAACCCAGCCCACAGACTGTCCCTACCTGCTGATCTTCTCCATCCCACTGTGGTTACAGACATGCCATCTCTGTACACTGTGTGAGCTGCTGCTAATGGTGAAGATACTGCCACCATCCTTTTCAAAGCAGAAAACTACAGAGCCTGCTTGTTTTAATGTGGTAGAGGATAACCACTGCCTGATCTAACTTGAAGACTGTTGTGTAATTAACAAGATGTAGTTCATTGCATATCAGCAATTAGTTATGGATTACATTGATACTTTGGACACTTGTTTCAGAGGTCTTGAGGAAAACCAGATATTAGGATCCTAAGTTGTGCTGCCCAAAATTCCATATGACATCATCATAGTGGGTGTTGCCTATGGCATTCCTCATTATTCACCCTCTCAGACCAATATATAACACCAGTCACCCACCAAAGTAACTCCAGACAACGAAATTCACAAACAGATTGCCCTTTTGGGGAGCCCTGTGATCTCTCTCCAAAGCACTTCAAATCAGACTGGCAGTCCAGTATATGACAGAAACATCACAAGTACTGTGCTTGGAGAGGCATAAATAAAGCAGGGTCATAAACAGCAATAGGCTATGTGTATCGACCATTTAAACAACAATTTCAATCAAGTCCAAAAAGTGCCTGGCTTCGTGGTGCCAGACAATATACAGGCCGTCTCAGTCCAGGCTGCTGTGACAAACCTTACCTCATTTTGTTGGTTGCAGGGAGGAGTGGGAATGGTTGCGAAATGTGTCATCCTTGACCGATTCCATTGCCACAGAGGGGAACACAGAGAGCTCACTGTATTCTTTCCTAGACGGGTTACGTACAGCTGTGAAAAGCCTCCTCCAACAACTGGACATGGATCTTGGTCAGGTAACTTCCACTGTGTATAATTTTCACATTGAAGCAACAACTTTCATCTGTGCAGCCAACCTATTATCAGTAAGCACTAGATGGAAAATCTAGTTCAAAGCTTGTTCTTTTTTGATTGGAAATACATAGTAGGTCTGTTCCCATCTCTAAAAGAAGATAAACAACCTTAATGCTTCCTTAAGATAAAGAAGTGGCACAAAGTATTGAACTTCACCCAAATTGATTCAAACTATCTTTACAGAGCAGGGTTTAAAGGTTTATAAATCTAAGTGGACAGATGAAATTATGCGAAAGATAGCCGGGATCTAAATGGTTGATCAGTAAAGACTTGGGGGCAGAATGGCCTCCTGTTCCTTTCAAGTGTTGATTAACATGTTCTGAATTTACAGAATATTCTATTTTCCAGTTTTTACCATCTAAAATGTTTTTTTTTGCTTCTCTTTCTTATGGTTCTTTAACAATTGACCTGAGACATTATTCTAAGCCAACCTCACAGTTATGGTACACACAGGTACCACGTTGGCCATCTGATCCAGTGTGGTCATCAGGTGTGGGCAATGGAATTGTTGCACTGAAGCAGGAGGGAGAACCCATCTCTGAAATTAAGCACTGCTGATTAAAGAGAACCTCTGCTTTTCTTAAATAGTCTTTAAGTGAGGACATCTTTAACAAGTTATCACCCACCTCAATTTGCCCTTGTGGTACTAATGAGGTGCCTTTCTAAATGGCTTAAATCCATATGGTGTAGGTGCACCCCCAGTGCTGTTAGGGAAGGAGTTCCAGGAGTTTGACTTAGTTACATTGAAGGAACAGTGATATATTTCTAAGTCAGGATGTTATATTCACTAGAGGAGAACTGCAACTGGTGATGTCGCAGTGCCTCCTCAGTCCGTGCATTTCCAGATGGTAGATGTTATGAGTTTAGAAGTCGCTACTGAGGAAATCTTGATTTGTGCTGCAGTATATCTTTTCAATTATATATACTGCTGCTCCTGAGCATCAATTGTGGAGCGAGGGAATATTTAATGCAGTGGTTGGGGCACTGATCCAGCAGGCTGTTTTATCCGGAATGATGTTGAGCTTCTTCAATGTTGTTGGAGCTGCACTTACCTAGGCAAGTGGGAAATATTCCAGAGATAGTAGGAACTGCTGATGCTGGAGAATCTGAGATAACACGGTATGAAGCTGGATGAACACAGCAGGCCAAGCAGCATCAGAGGACCAGGAAAGTTGACATTTCGGGTCGAGACCCTTCTTCAGAAAGTGTCTCAACCCGAAACGTCAACTTTCCTGCACCTGTGATGCTGCTTGGCCTGCTGTGTTCATTCAGCTTCACACAATGTTATCTGAGAAATATTCCACAATATTCCTCACATATGCCCGGTAAATGATAACAGTCTTTGGGGGAGGGTCAAGAGATGAATTACTCACAGCAGAATTTCCAGCTTCTGACCTGCTCTTGTAGCCAAAATTTTGTTTTGCAGGTCCAAATGAGCTTCTGGTCAACTCCAGTCAATCATGCCTATTTGACAGAGGAGGACAAAGGGATAGATTATGAAGGGGAAAATAGAGTAGAAAAGTAAGCTTGCAGGAAACATACAAACTAGTTTCAAAAGCTTCTGCAGGTATGTGAAGAGAAAAAGGTTAGTGATGACACATGTGGGTCCCTTCCAGTAGGAGACAGGGGGAGTTACAATGGGAAACAAAGAGATGACAGACCAATTAAATAAATTTTTGGATCCATCTTCACAAAGGACACAAATAATGCACCAAAAATATTGGGAAACACAGGATGTACTGAAATGGAGTCAATGAAGTAATCAGTATTTGTAGATGAATAGTATTAGGAACTTAATGGGATTAAATGTCAATAAATCCTCAGGGCCCAATAATCTACATTCCAGAATACTTAAGAAAGTGTCTATAGAAATAGTGAATGCATTGGTGGTCATTTTTAAAGATTCCATAGACTCTGTAACAGTTCGAAGGGATTAAAGTTTGGCTATTGTAAATTCACCGCTGAAAAATGGAGGAGCAAAGAGAAGATAGGGAATTGTAGACTGGTTAGCCTTATGTCAGTAGTGGGAAAAATGTTACAGTCTATTCTAAAAGATTCAAAAGCAGAGTACTTGGAAAACATTGACAGGATTGGACAGAGTCTGCATGGATTTATGAAAGGGAAATCATGCCTGTCAAATTTACTGGAATTTTGAGGATGTAACTAGTAGAGTAAATAAGGAGGAGCTCGTGGATGTGAGCTGCTTGGATTTTCAGAAGGCTTTGGTAAGGTCCTACATAAGAGCTTAGCATTTAAATTAAAGTGCATGGAATTGGGGGTAATGTACTTACTTGGATAGAGAACTGTTTGGCAGATGGGAAATATACAGCAGAAATAAATAGGCCTTTTCCCAAGTGGCAGGGCAGTGACTAGTGGGGTACCACAACAGTCAGTTGGACCTAAATTATTCACAACATGTATTTAGTTTGCTAAATCATTAATATAGCATCTCCAAGTTGTTAGACAATGCAAAGCTGGGGCAGAGGGTGAACTGTGAGGAGGATTCAGAGATGCTTCATTGTGATTTGGATAAGTTGAGTGAGTGGACAAATGCATGGCAGATGAAGTATAATGTGGATAAGTGAGAGGTTATCCACTATGTTAGAAAAATCTGGACGGCAGATTATTATCTGAATGGTGATAGATTACAGTAGGTGGAGGTGCAACAATACTTGGATGTCCTTTTACTTTCATATGCCAGAATGTATGTATGTAGGTGCAGCAGATGAATGACATGTCACCCTTCATTGTAAGAGGTTTTGAGTATAATGTGTGCAGTTTGGTTTCCATATCTGAGGAAGGATGCTGTGCCTCTGGAGTGAGTACAACAAAGGTTTACCACGCTGATTCCTGGGATGAC
The DNA here is from genome assembly GCF_030684315.1 of Stegostoma tigrinum. Classification (NCBI taxonomy): domain Eukaryota; kingdom Metazoa; phylum Chordata; class Chondrichthyes; order Orectolobiformes; family Stegostomatidae; genus Stegostoma; species Stegostoma tigrinum. Next base: position 5,393,078 of record NC_081391.1, read on the forward strand.
AGGACTGACACATGAGGAGAAGTTGAATTGGTTAGGGTTATATTCACTGGAGTTTAGAAGAATGAAGAGGGGATCTCACAGGCACCTATTAAATTCTAAAAGGGTTATATAGGGTAAACGTAGAAAAGATGTTCCTGATGACCAGGGAGTCACAATTTGAGAATATGGTATAGGCTGAGGATATGGTGTAGGCTATCTAGGACAGAGATGAGAAGAAATTTCTTCACCCAGAGAGTGGTAAGGCTGTGAAATTCCCTACCACAGAAAGTTGTTGAGGCCAAAGCATTGAATGATTTTAAGAAGGAGTTAGATATAGTTCTTAGGGCTAAAGGGATCAAAGGATAGAAGTAGAAAGCAAGAACAGGTTTGGATGATCAGCCATGATCATATTGATTGGCAGAGCGGGCCTGAAGGGCTGAATGGTCTACTCCTCCTATTTTCCATTTGCATTAATGAGTCACTTCCATTCAACTCATTTTATTTGGGTACGGAGACGTCAGCACCAAATTGTAGCCTGAAAATTTTCTCTGTTTTTAGGCTGCGGATTTTCGCATATACACACAGGAAGTGTTGGAGTTTGGACATGAAGTCTCCTTCCTCCTGTTGCTGCCTCCCTCGGACGATGTGTGTTCAGCCCCAGGACAGGATGGACATCCCACAGGGTTTCTGACCCTGCCACTTCAAATCTTTGAGCTTGGTGGGTAAGGCCATTGGGAACTGATCTACATCCATGTGAAGTATAGGAACAGGAAGAGACCATTCAGCCTATTAAGCCTGTTCCACATTCTGTTAGAATCTGCTTGTCTTCAATGTATGTACCTTGGTTTCATAATCTTCGTTACCCCCTTGTCTAACATAAAGCTGAGATCAGTTAACGTAACACTGGGATCAACACACAATCTTCCTCACCTGTAGGTTCCACTTCTCACTTCTTCTCAGAACCAGGAAGATTTTAGATGAGATAGTAGGAACTGCAGATGCTGGAGAATCTGAGATAACAAGGTGTAGAGCTGGATGAACACAGCAGGCCAAGTAGCATGAGAGGAGCGGGAAAGCTGACATTTTGGGCCTGGTGTGTATAGGCCTTTTGCAAAACAAATGCCCTAATTTTCACATTCCATCCAGAAATTCTGCCTTTGTCTTGTTATGGACCGGATAAGATCCCCTCAAAATATATTAAGAAGATAGTCTAGACCCTAACTTTTTCTTATTTTAAAGGTAAGTGGCGTTGCATCCTGGATGTAATTCAATTGGTCAAACTACTTGACTTCAAGCAAAACATAGTTTACTTTTACACTACAATTAAAATATACACAAAACAAAATGACAAGATTTGGTGTCAAAATAATGTCTCTACTATTATTAACTGCTCTGATTTAGTAACATCCCATAAACACACCCTTGACAAAGTCAAAGTCAGTAAAACAGATCTGTCTCACATGCAATTCTAACATCAGGAAGAGATCTCCAGCTTCTGGCTGTAACGGAGCTTCCACATCCAGCTTCAAGTCGGCTGCAACTGCTGCTGAAGGCTAAAACTAGAAAACCTGGTTCTGTGGGAGCTTGGCCTCACAAGTTGTTTTTATTTTTGGTTTTGAACAGACTGTTTTACACCTCTGACTCAGCCTTTCTTCACAAAAAAAACTAGGACAAAATACACCTCTTAAAGCCACAGTATCGTCACAGTCTGAAAATAGTCAATTGTCATTCTGACTCAGTAGGGAATGCAGTCCTAAGATGGGGGCGTGAGACACATTTGTTAATTGGACACGTGGCGTTTTAAACTACAAATAATCATGGTATATTATAAAGGTCACTTTTGTGCAAAATTAATTGACCAACTGTGAAGCATTTTGGGGACATTCTAAGGTCATGAAATGTTCGATATAAATATAAGCCTTTCTAATCTTTGATCGGGGGTGCTCAAAATTGAGGAAAACAACATTCAAATTAGTACCACTGACTCCATTTTCTGAAAAAAAAATTGAAGGAACACTCCAAAAGTAATAATAGATTTGTTGTTCTCCTTACTTAGACCCTGGCAAGTATAGAGATAGGGCCACATTCTCGGGGTAAGGAGCCAGCCATTTTGGGATGAGGAGACTTTTTCACGTAGGGTTGTAAAATTTGGAATTCTATATTCCAAATTGTTGTGTATGTTCAGTCAATGAATATATTCAAGAGAACAGTTCATGTTTGGGATGTCAGGAAAATAAGGGATGGGTTGAGAAAATGGTGTCACTGTAGAGGATCAGCTATGATCCACTGGGAAGATACCCAGCCACAAGGATTAAATTACGAGGAAAGGTTGCATAAACTATTTTGTAATCCCTAGCATATAGAAGGTTAAAAACAAGGTGATCCAGCTGAAGTGCTTAAGATAATCAGAGTTGAAAAATAACAATTTGCGGGATTAAGTCATTCGGCCACTTGAGTCTATTCTATTTTTCAATTAAATCATAGTTCATCTGTCAATTCCATTTACTCACCTTTGCACATATCTGGCTGAATGCTTTCCTATGCTGTACCATTTTATGATGTTATACAGTAGAACCATCAGCACTGGTGAGTGTTTGCAAAACAAGAGGACACAGATATTTCTAATCAATCTTTTGTTCAATTTTTTGTTCATCTATGAAAATCCATCCTATTAACCTCCTGGTTATTACAGTACACTTCTCAACCTATGAGCAGGAGCTCTTTTCAAAGTACTGCCAGACTTCAATTTTATTGGAACTTGACTCATTGCTGTCACAACAAGCTTTGAGGGAAGCTATAGATGACACTGAATTAATTGAAGCAAAAGAGAAACACGGACAAGTTACAGACCTTATTCAGGTAAATGGTACCTTAAACAGCGCATTCCATCTCTTGAAACAGTAATGTCGTTATAGGTATCACACAGCCCTTAGATTGATGAGATCTGCTCGTCTCCCTGTCATTCCTGAATTATTCACTGAATTTTCCCTTTATCCATCCCTCCTTTCATCCCTCTTTCTCTTTGCCGTTGTTCCCTTCTTCCATCTTTCCCCTCCCCCCTTCTTCCTTCCTTCATTCCATCTCTTTGTCTCTTCCAGCCTCTCTATGCCAGCCCCTCTCTCCCACTTTCTCATTCTCCTTGCCCTCTCTCTCCCAGCCTCTCCTGCACCTGCCTCCCTCTTTGATTCTTCCCTCCTTCTCTGCCTCAACTTCTCTCTTTATCCATCCTCTGTCTCCCTCAACCCCCCCTCTCTCTCTTTCTATCCCTTCTCCATTCCTTCTCTCCCTTTTTTCATCACTCCATCCCTGTTTGAAGCTATACTTGCTAACAAAATAAATCTTTCAATATTAGCAATTGGATGACATTTGGAGGGAGGTCCGTTGGATTACAGATGTACTACAATATGCTCGGTACAGACAACCTCCCACTGGCACACCTCTCTGTTGGATCCTGGAGATTTCGAATATCGTGGGGGTAAATGAGAAACCAGAATCGGTCACAGACCATGTGAATCCTGCTGCCTGTCCTCCAGTTGATGACAGGAAGAGGGAACATCCAGGTGAGCTTCAATTGAATAAAGCAGATAGAGACTGGAGTGGCCCAAGTCTATTTTTATTAATTTGTGGGATGTGGGCATTGTTGGCAAGTCTGGCCTACCCTTGATTTATTGAGTGGCCTGCTAGCTAGGTCTCTTCAGATGATCAACCACTTTGCTGTGGGTCTAATGTTATCTGTAGGTTAGATCAGGGTAAGTGTTGTCAGTGTTGTAATTGTGGTAATACAGCAGCCAATTTGTGTCCATCAAGCTCTCTCAAAACAGCAATGTGATAATTATCAAATAATCTGCAAGTTTGACACAGAGAGTGGTGACTGTGTGGAATGTACTGTCAACAGTGGTAGTGGAGTCAGATACATTTAAGCGGCTCTTGGATAGGGATATGGATGATAGTAAGATGAAGGGTAAAAAGATTAGTTTGATCTTAGAGTAGGATAATAGGACTCTCTGCAGCCTCTCCACAGAACTCAAGTGCCTCACTACTGGTACCACATATCCCCTAAATCCTCTATATGGCTTTGAGAAGCTTCCAAACTGTAGCGCCTAGAATTGGGCACAATACTCCGATATACGTCTAACCAATATTCTATGAAAGTTCAGCATAATTTGCTTATTTTTTTAACCTGAGGGCGAATTTGAAATATACAAAAAGAGGATGTTGGTTAAAATGTTGGTTGAACAGAGTTCCTGCATATACTTTTCTAGTCAAAATTTTATTTCAGATCACACAGTGGTAAAATCCAGTTCCAGTGATTATTTGTCTCCACATACACCCAGTTAAGAATTAATCAATTATCCCCTTATTAACATAAAAACATAACATGATAGAAACCTTTAAAATTATGAAAGGGTTGATACTGTAGGTAGAAAGAAGATGTTTTAATTTGATGAGGAAAACAAAATGTAGGCCAGGATACTCATAAACCCAGGAGGTAACATGGGAGAAATTTCCTCACCAAGAGATAGGTAAGAATTTGATATTGTCTACCATATGTAGTTGAGATGAATAATATAGATGTTTTAAGGCATGGTGTCTCAGTGGTTAGCAGTGCTGCCTTACAGTATGGGGGAACCCCGGTTCAATTTTACCCTTGGGTGACTGTTTGTGTGGAGTTTGCACATTCCCCCGTGTCTGCATGGGTTTCCTCCAACAGTCCAAAGATGTGCACGCTATGAGGATTGGCCATGCTAAATTGCCCATACTGTTCCGGGATGTGTAGATTAGGTGGATTTACAGGGGGATGGATCTGGGTGGGAAGCTCTAAGAGTTGGTGTGGACTTGTTGGGCTGAATGGCCCTTGTAGGCTTTCCATGATTCTATGAAAAGGAAGCTAGTTGAGGATCTATGGGGAAAAAAATAGAAGGACATACTGATAGGGTGACATAACGTAGGATGGGTGAAGGTTCATGTGAAGTATATATAGTTAGACAGCAACCTGCATATTCTGTGTATTCTATGAAAGAATTACTCCAAAAATAGGAGCACAAGTTAGATGATTTGGCCTATTGACACTGCTGTATCATTCACTATGATCATAGTTGTTCTTTGCCATCAACTCCACTTTCTCACTTGTTTATCCCTTGATTCCTGAGACAGCAGAAATCTGTCTTTCCCAGCATTAGAACTATTTAACAATGGAGCATCTCAGTTTCTGAGATTAAACAATTCCAAAGATTCATAATCTTTTGGGTGAAGAGATTTTCCTTATCAAAAGCCTAAATTACCTTCCCCTTACCCTGATGCTGTGCCTTCTGTTCTAGATTTTCAGTAGAAACAGCACCTCAGCTTCTGCCCAGTCAAGCCCCTTCAGAATCTTGTATGTTTCAGTGCTGTCACTTCTCATTCTTCTTAATTTCAGAACTTGGAGGATGACTTAATCAGATTTATGTCTCCAATTTTCTTCAGACTGTAAAGAAATTACAGATGAAGATGATGTTTTCTGGCCAATGGAGAGAGACTGTGATTTGAAACTGTCCCTGAGCTCTGATCAGCTGGTCTGGATGGACCCCCAGCGCAGTGAGTACCATCACTCCAGGACAAGCATTGTGATGGACACAGACAGTAAAAACCCACTGCAGCATGTAGATCTCCACAGAGGACAACACAGGTACAAGGGAGCTGACAGAGAGTTCCATTCAACTGGGAGTCTGGAATTTACAGAGCAGACACTGAAGGAAGCCAGCGTCTACAAGTTCTGGTCACAGCCAGGATCAATGGATGAAGGCACCGAGGAGTTTGATCGTGAAGGACCATACAGTTTCACCAGTGAAATTGTCCAACACATCAGTCTACCTGAATGCAGCCTGGTTGAATGGATCAAGACGTCACAGGAGACTTAAAAATCCTATTACCTTAAAGATGGACTCACCATTCCGATGTAAATTATTTCCAACTCTGAGTAAAGAGTCTCACAGTATCTTTAAGGTGTTTTTTGGAAAGTGTGGAGGGATCACCCGGACATTACAGTGAGTTAGATACTAGCCTGTGTTCCTGAGACCTGCAGTCCAGTTCAGATAGAAGGAGTCAGGCTCCTCTGTCTGTTGGTTAGGTGAGTGTGGGAGGTCTACTCGGGACACCTCAGTCAGAACTGTAAAAGGCAGAGGTTGGTAGTTGTTGCAAGTGGAAATAATCACACCCACCTTCTTCTCAAGTTGGGAACAGAGGCTTATTTGTGGGATGGATTTGAATGAGGTTAGCTCCTTGTCTAGCCAAGTTTTCAAAGGGAAATGGACATGGTTTTAGGAGCAATAGATCATACAGGAATCAAGATGATCAGTGTTTGAACAGCAAAATTCTGCCAGCAGTTTGATTTATCAATTATTTAGTAATCCCCAGCGTTTGTGGTACGTCTGTTCTTTAATGTCATCGAATTGTAGAACAATCAGCAATGAAGGAGGCCTTTCAGCCCATTGTGTTGTATTATCCCTTGATAAAAGCTCTCCTGTTAGTCCCACACTGATTGTATGTTCCCCATTGCCCTGCAAACCTATCCATATTTATTCAATTCCCTTTTGAAAGTTCTATTGAATATGCATCCATTGTTTGATTCGATTTGATTCATTGATGCCACATGTACCTAAGTACAGTGAAAAGTTATGTTTTGTGTGTAGTACAGCCAGATCATTTCATACAAGAACATACATATTGTACAGTGATCAACAACTTGTGCAGATGTGTCAGATTGCATAAATTGAATCAAGATACATCAGTCTATAACAGGTATATCAAGCCATCTAAGGGGTATGACAGATTGCGTACAGTTTATCACAACATATGCCGGGTATCCATTACCCTTTCAGGCAGCGTGTTCCAGATCCACAAATCGATTAGCCCTCATGTTGGCTGTGACTCATTTACCAGTTATTTAATATTGGCAGAGGGATTTGGAGCCTGCAAACCATGAACCCTGACAACATACCTTCATAACCCAGGCTCCTCAGTCTTTTTTGTATTTGTTCCTTTTTGCTGGTTCACATTTTGCCTGGAGGTCTGGAAGGATTAATGCTCTGTCTTCATTGGTGGATAAATCAGAATGCTTATTAGCAACAACAATAAGCTTTATTTATTTAGTGCCCCAAGATCATGGCAATTCAGTTATAAACTTCATAAGTCCTTGGTTGTATCATTTAGCTCTTCAGGAATGCATAATCAGCTGATGTTGGATAGTAATTTTTCTCCACAGCACATATTGATGCCCATTCAAGTGGCACATATCCAATTGCAGGGCTCAGATAATGTTAATGTAAAATGAGCAAAGAGTAGACCAGGAAAGCTCAATTCCTGTTTTTTCTAAAACCTTGAACATTCTTGCCTGTAGTTCATTGAGAACTGCTGCCTGGCCTGCTGTGTGCCTGCAGCTCCACACTGTGTTATCTTTGACTCCAGCATCTCCAGTTCTTGCAATTTGTATGTTTATGACCAATTATGTACAGTTTATCACCACATGTGGTTCTCTGGTTCTGTGTGTGGGGTTCTCTGGGCTTTGCACAACGATCTTGGGGCTGTCTGTGCGGTTTCTGGACTGGATCTTGATGCACAATCTTACAGCCAAGATGCCTTTCACTGAACCACTTTGGTCACATTACTTGGCTTTAATTGGCTTAATTTATAAACACCCATCAGCTATTGTGTGTTAAAGAACCACTCGGGGAGTTCTGCATTGCTGTATTAACATGCCCTTGTTTTTGTTTTCGGTGGCACCCTGCACTCAGTATATAAAGCAAATATTAGATATAACGATATCATAGAATCCGTACAGTGTAGAAACAGGCCCTTCAGCCCAACAAGTCCACACTGACCCTCAGAGCAACTCACCCAGACCCATCCCCCTATAACCCACCTAAGCTACACATCCCTGAACACTCCAAGCAATTTAGCTTGACCAGTTCACCTGCTGCAGGTCTTTGGACTGTGGGAGGAAACTGGAGCATCTGGAGGAAATCTATGCAGACAAAGGGAGAATGTGCAAACTCCACAAAGACAGTCGCCTGAGGGTGGAATTGAACCCAGTTCCCTGGTGAGGCACCTTGTGATCAGGAACCATGGACAGTGGTGGTCATTGGTCTATTGTTCTTTCCACCCAATGGCTGACCAGGAAACTGACCCTCTTACCACTTGTCATTGACATGTGTTGGAAGGATTGAAAGTTGATCCTGAATGTATTCGGCCATGTTGTAAACATACTTTCCTCAGTCAGGTCCTGGGGTGGGACTTGAACTCAGAGATTCTGTCTCTGAGATTATGCCACAGGATTGCCCTCAGATGCCTCAACAAGTCAATAGATAAACAGGGAGGAGCAATGGCATAGTGTTGATAGTCAACTATCTAATAATAAGGTTGAGGGCTATTCAAAATGAAGAGGAAACTGATTAGAGAGCACTGCCAAAGAGTGAGCACATGCACTTTGGGCCAAATGGCTTCCTACTGTGCTATCTTTGCAAGAGAAGTTTCATTGCAAATGGAACCTGACATAATACAACATAATAATTCAGGACAGTAACCATCTTTGGCCATGCTATTCATTGGTACCACACCTGTGTGCAGTGACAAATTGAATTTCACTCACCTCATGTCAGGAAGGGGTTTGTTCTGCAAACAGGAATAGAAGTAGCTGGAAGAAGGACAGGAAGGGAGCCCCAAATCTTAGGACTCTGGCTTACCCAAGAGCAGGAAGATTATAGGGAAGTACTTAGATTAGTTTAGATTAGATTCCCTGCAGTGTGGAAACAGGCCCTTCGGCCTAACAAGTCTACACCGCCCTTGGAGCATCCCACCCAGACCCATTCCTTTATAACTCACACACCCCTGAACACTACTGGTAATTTAGCATGGCCAATCCACCTAGCCTGCACATCTTTGGACTGTGGGAGGAAACCGGAGCACCCGGAGGAAACCCACGCAGCCACGGGGAGAATGTGCAAACTCCGCACAGACAATTTTCCTAGAAGAAATGGTTGCAGAGGAGGACAGTGCTTACGAATTGGTTGCAATGCAAAGGTTGCATGCAGTAACTTCATGTTGCTTTCTTAAATCTTGCTGTCTTCATCTCTGCTCACACAATCATCACCTACAGTTGAATCAATTCCACCCTCGGGTGACTGTCTGCGTAGAGTTTGCACATTCTCTCTTTATCTGCTGGGGTTCCCTGGTAATCCGGTTTACGGCCACAGTACAAAGAAGTGCAGGTTGGGTGGATTGGCCATGCTAAAACGGCCATCATGACCCCGGCATGTGCAGGCTATGTGGATTACCCATGGGGAATGCAGGGTTAAAGGGATAGTGGAGGGGGATGGGTCCGGATAGGATGCTCTTCGGTGGTTTGGTGTGGGCCTGCTTCTATGCGAGAAGGATTCTACGATTCTACAACGTCAATACTAGTGGTAACCCCCCCATCTACTGTTTTTCTTCTCTCTCCTGTCATCAGCATACACTTCATTCCATTTCTTCCATTTCACAAACTTAATATTGCTATCTTCTTTTCCCAGTCCCCTCTCCAACTTTACCAACTACATGCCAATTATTTGAGAGCAGCAGGAACATTCACCAAGCACCTCCTGAGACTGTTACTAGTACACTCCTTTCTTGTAGAAGATAGTTGCTTGTTAGGGAGCTCATCTGTTCAGCCTCTCCGATGGGGAAGAATGCATGGATGAAGAGAAAGTCATGGTTATGAACTGTGGCAACACTTTGGCAGACATTGAGAATGGTGCCTACACACTTAGCCTCATTTTTTGATTTTTATATTACCCCACACTATTTTCATAAGCATTCTTCTTCTCTCCAACCCACATCCTGTTCTATCATTTTAGATGTTGAAAACGTGGAGGCACCTCAACCATTCCTTGTGGTTCCAAGTTCTACATTCTCACCCACTTTCTGTACAAAGCAGTTTTTCCTGAATTTTCTGTTGGATTTATTAATGACTGCACAGCTCAAGAGGCCATGCTATAAAGGAAGCTATATTAAAACATGAGGGAGAAAGAAATAGAAGGACATGCTGATAGCTGAATAAAGATGGGAGGTCACTGCTCCTTTTGAGCTGCGTGTGTAATCCACGCGGTGTGTAATCCAAAACGTACTGCACAATGTAACAAACAAGTGACACACAACTAACATCTCCCTTAGGATCTTAAAGGAACCAATCAAGCTGGCACCACAAAGGAAATGTAAAGGAACATTGTTGGGTGGCTTGTATGGAGCATTGTGACCTTTGGATGAAAAGATCTCTTCCTGTGCAGCAAATTCTATGTAATTCTATGAATATAGGAATGACTCATCCCAGATCAAGACTTGCAGTGTAGAATCCAGTGCAGAACATAGTAATTTCAGCCTGAAAGTCTGATTGAATCCTGGTTGTGCACAGAGCTAGTTACCAAGTCAGCATTCAGTGTGGTAAGGTTGGTTATTAGAAGGAAAACAAAAGACAAATCAGAAATGGTTTATTTTTCGAAGACTAGAACTGAGTTCCCATTCAATGCAATATACTGACATTCATAGTCTGTGCAAAACACACACATGCAAACACTTTGACCAAAATGTCACTTAAACGCGTTACCGAGGTATCTTAGTATCGAGACCAACAGACGAATACAAGTCAAATAACCGGTAAAACAGTTGCAAATGTTATTAAACAAATAATTAAAGTAAGTAGCTCACTCAACATTTAATCAGTGTCGTCCAAAACTCCCCAAAAATACTTCCCATGTCTGCTTGAACTCGGGATGGGCTGGCGAAGCTTGCAAGGTTCAATAATCTCTCAGTATCTGTGTCTTCTCTCTCTCTCTCCCTCTCTGTGTCTTTCTCTGCAGAAGTGATCTCATACCACCTGAGCTGTTTAGATAGAGGGTGACTTTCTATCTTTGGTGTAGTGCCTCTGTTGGTGGAGTTTCTGCTGCTTTCCCAAGGCCAAATCCAGGGTTATATACCTTTCTGGAATATTCGCAGAAAGTTCTGTCAAACCCTCCACTCAGAGCACAGTCCTTAATTGTCGGAGATATTTTTGATGTTTCAGTGTAGGGATAACAATCATGTCTTTAATCGTTTACATTCCTTCCTTTGATCATGGCATAGATGATGAAGGCCACGTGCTGTTCTGTCCTGAGGAAGGGTTCAAATGTAGAAGTGCTGTTAGTATCTATCAAGATCATGTATCATGTCTGTCCATTAACACATGCTTGAGTTAGAAAGCCCTCGTTAGCACCCTTGTGTTGTGGCCTAATCAAATCTGCGTCTTGTCTGGATTCTGCATAGAGTATATTTGGCAGATTTTTAGCCAATTTCGCTTAAATCCCATTCAGGTTGGTTGGCCAAAGCCCCAACAGCCATCTGGCTACACATTAACAAATGCACATGTAAAGAATGCTTGTTTGGAGCTCAGAACAACCGACATCCTGAACCTCGTAGGGAGTAAATATCTTTATAGCAAAAGGGAACAAACCAGAGGATTTCTTTTTGAAAGATACAAACTGCACAGCATCATGTTTTATTATTCGACTAAGTAATGAACAAGGCCAGTGTTGGAGCACTGTTAGTCTATGACTGTGGACCAATTGATTAATTTATTGCTGTCATATATACCGACATACAGTGAGAAGTGTTGCTTTGCATGCAGTACAGGCAGATTGTACCATACAAACTGCATCAGGGTAGCAGAACAGAATGCAGAACACAGCATTATAACCACAGAGAAGGTGCACAGAGGTCGGGATCACAATTAACATTTGAGAGGTCCATTCAAAACTCTGATCGCAGTGGGGAAGAAGCTGTTCTTGAATCTATTTGTACATGTATTCAAACTTTTATACCTTCTGTTTGACGGAAGAGAGTAGAAGAGAGTATAACTGGGGTGGGAGGGGTCTTTGATTATGTTGGTTGCTTTCCTGGGGCAATGGGAAGCATAGATGGAGGCAATGGATAGAAGACTGGTTTGTGTGATGGACTGGGCTGAGTTCACGACTCTGTAATTTCTTGTGGTCTTGGGCCTACAGTTGCCCTACTGTCATCCAGGTAGGATGCTTTCTGTGGTGCATCTATAAAAATTGGTAAGAATCCTTATGGACATGCCAAATTTTCTTAACCTCCTGAGGAAGTAGTGACATTGTTGTGGTTTCTTGACCATTGCATCAATTTGAGTGGACCAGGACAGGTTGTTGGTGATCATCACTCCCAGGAACTTGACGTTCTCGACCACCTGCACCTCAACACCATTGATGCAGAATGGGTCATATTGTTGACTTTGCTTCCTGAAGTCAATGAATAGCTCCTTCATTTTGCTGATGTCGAAGGAGAGATTGTTGTTTTTACACCATGCCACTAACCACTCAATCTCTTACCTGCATTCAATCTCATCATTGTTTGAGCTCCGAACTACAACAGAGGTGTCGTTAGCAAATTTAGAGTCACAGAGTTATACAGCATGGAAACACACCTTTCGATCCAACTCATCCATGCCGACCAAGTTTTCCAAACTGAACTAGTTTCACGTGCCTGGATTTGACTGTACCCTTCTAAACCTTTCCTATTTATGGACCTGTCCAAGTGTCTTTTAAATGTTGTAACTGTACCTGCATCTACCACTTCCTCCAGCAGTTTATTCCACATATGAACCATACTCTGTGTGAAAAACTTGCCCCGCGGGTCCCTTTTAAATCTTTCTCCTCTCACGTTAAAATTATGCCCCTTGGTTTTGAACTCCCCCACCCTAGGGAAAAGACCTTTGCTATTCACCTAATCTGTGCCCCTGGAAATATTAATAAGTCACTCCTCAACCTCATGTACTCCAGTAAAAAAAAAGTCCCAACTTATCCACTCAAACCTCCAGTCTCCGTAACATCCTTGTAAATATTTTCTGCATCCTCCCCAATTCAATTATATCCTTCCTATAGCCAGGTGATCAGGACTGTACACAGTATCCCAAAGGTTTTCTGTCTCCTATTTTCTGAAGAAAGGAAATACATTCATTATCTTTCAATTTAATCCCTGAATCAAGTGTTTTAGAAAATTGGAACTAATGCATCAACTACCTCACTAGCCATTTCTTTTAAGACCCTAAGATGATATTCCATCAGGACCCAGGCATGTGTCAGCCCACAGCTTCAAGAATGTACTTCACACCATTTCTCTGGTGATTGCTGTTTTCTTAAAGTACCTCACTCCCTTCCATTTCTTGATTTATCATTCTTTCTGGAATGTTACTTGTGTCCTCTAGTGAAGACTGATGCAAAATACCTGTTCAACTAATCCTCATTTTGTTAACTCCTTTCCTCTTCAAATATTTATAGAAACTCTTACTATCTGTTCTTATGTTTTGTTTCCCTCATGCTTTAAATTGTTTTCCTCTTTATTGATTTTGTTGTCATTTTTGGTTGTCCAAGTGCATATCCAGGTACTTTATTTAAACTGAGGAGGGTTTTGGTTAAGAGTTCCAGACCTCCATCAACTTCTGGGAGCAAAATACTTCTCCTTAATTCCCAAAGAGTCCAAAGTATTGTTTTATCTACTGCTTCTAGTTAAATGATATCTCAAAGAAACTGAAGAGGAACCTGGAAGTAGAGGGTGGAAGGAGAGGGAAGAAGCGTGGGATGAGCCAATTACTGTGATCTGCATTAGAACCAAAGCTGGAAATGAAAGGAAGGAAATCCTGCTCAGGGAATATCAGAAGTCAGAAACTAAATTCAACAATAAAGCTTCGTGATTGCTATCCAAACCACATGCTAAATAGATTCCTAGAGTTGTACAGCATGGAAACAGACCCTGTAAATGGAGCTGGGGCAGAATCTGGCTGCACGGTTGTGAGTACAAAAGGAGAGATAATTGGTGTCCAGCTAACAGTGAGCAAACCAGTCGACATTCAGCAAATCCTGTCAGCACTGTATGTAGACTCAGGTTATTCGAAGGCATGGTGTCTGCAGGAACTGACAACAGGAAGGAGCTGACTGTGAGCCATCCTCCCTCCAATGCCTTTAACCCTCCTGCTCTACCATGACCCCATCCTCACAATCCCCATCCCAGCCTGCAGCCTGGGTCCCTCAGCAACCCTGGTAGTTACCACTGCTCCCATTGGCACTGCTCGCAGTGCACAACTGCCAACCTCTGATTGTCCAACAGCTGTCAGGATGGGTAGGGGTCGGTTGGTATTTCTGCTGTTGAGACTCATTGGCCTTAGAGAAGGTTCACTGCTGGCTGGCTAAGAACCTGAGAAACATGCCATTCCAGCAGCACTTACCCACAAGCGGTAATGTGGGGCTCTCACCAGCTCTCCAGCAGACAGACAGGACCCCTGTTACTTTCATTTAATAGGGATAGTAATACAATGTGTAACTGAGTTTGAATGTAACCATAAGGAATGACGGTGCGAGCTTGATAGCTTGAATTTTTTGTTTCATTCACTCTTGGGACATTGGCATCGCTGGCTGGCCAGCATTTATAGTCCATCCCTAGTTCCCCTTGAGAAGGTAGTGGTGAGCTGTCTTCTTGAACCACTGCAGCCCATGTGCTATAGGTAGACCCACAGTGCCCTTGGGGAATTCCAGAATTTTGACCCAGCAACAGTGGAGGAATGGCAATCTACTTTCAAGTCAGGATGGTGAGTGGCTTGGAGGGAAAGTTGCAGGGGGTGGTTTTATCATGTATCTGCTGCCCTTGTCCTTGCAGGTGGATGTGGTCATGTGTTTGGAAGTGCTGTCTAAGGATCTTCGGTGAATGACTTACCCTATTTCTTATTTTCTTAAGTGTTTCATGCTAGTGACTACACTTAATGTGATCTGATCCTAGGTGTAAGAGCCCCAACTAACAGGGCTGCAGTCAGACTGTCAGCTACACTTTATCCTGCTTGTGTCCTATCCTTGTTGCAGTGTTGGCTAATAAATTGTGAATGGGTCTCCTCCCAGCCACCTAGCATTGCCAGCATTAGTTAATGTGTGGCTTTGGGACAATTAAATGTGTATGATGGGATAAGTTAATCTCTGCTCATAGGAAACAAAAGCTGGAATAAGGTATTCAGCCCCTTGAGTCCGTTTATGGCATTCACAATCACAGAGATCATTCTGCCTATTGTGTCTAAATGAGCACCTGCCCTAGTGCCATTCCCCTGCATTCTCTTTCTCTAACCCTGCACCTTCTTCCCTTACGAATTACCACCTAATACCCTCTTGAAAGCCTCTATTGAACCTACTTCTTCCACACACTTAAGCACTGCATTCCAGACTCCATCCGCTCATTGCGTGAAAGATTTTTCTCTCATATCACTCTTGCTTCTCTAACAAATTAATTAAAATCTGCCCCCTCATTTTTGAGGCTCAGTCTCCCCCTTTACTCTCTCAAGACCACTCATGATTTTGAATCCTACAACCAGATCTCTTGTTAGCCAACACTTCTACAAGGATCATGCCTGATCTTCTCCCTCAATACCAGTTTCTCCTTATTAACAACACATCCCTTGAAATCTTTAATATCTAGATATCTCATTAATGCCCCTATCATTATGTGGCATGGTGGCTCAGTGGTTAGCACTGCAGCCTCACAGTGCCAGGGACATGGGTTCAATTCCAGCCTCAGGCGACTATCTGTGCAGAGTTTGTACATTCTCCCCGTGTCTGTGTGGGCCCCCTCTGGGTGCCCCAGTTTCCTCCCACAGTCCAAAGATGTGCAGGCTAGGTGGATTGGCCATGCTAAATTGCCTGCATTTGTTCAGGGGTTTGTGGGTTACATGCGGATGGGTCTGAGTGGAATGGTCCAAGGATTGGTATAGACTTGTTGGACCAAAGGGCCTGGTTCCACACTGTAAGGATTCTATGTTCATTACCAATGAGTTTCCACTGCACTGAAATATATTGTTTGGTTTCTACCCATCACTTTTGGAATACTGTGCGCAATTCTGTTCTCCTGTGATAGGAAAGGTGTGATGAAACTCGAAAAAGTTCAGAAAAGATTTACAAGGATGTTGCTGGGATTGGAAGAGTTATCCTATGGGGGTGGCTGAGGCTATGTTCCCTGGAGTGTCAGAGGCTCGGGGTGACCTTATAGAGGTTTATAAAATCATGAGGCGCATGGATAGCTGAATTGTCAGTGTCTTTTCCTCATGGTAGGGAAGTCTGCAACTAGAGGGCATAGGTTTAAGTTGAGAAGGGCAAGATTTAAAAGACACAACTTTTTTAAGCAGAGGGCAGTGCATGTTTGAAATGAGTTGCCCAAGGAAGTGGTGGAGGTGGGTACAATTACAACATTTAGATGGATACATGAATAGGAAGGGCTTAGAGGGATGTGGGCCAAATGCTGGCAAAAGGAACTAGATTATTTTAGGATATCTGGTTGGCATGGATGAGTTAGATTGAAGGGTCTGTCTTCCTGCTGTACAACTCTATGCCTCTATGATCTATCCTCAATCACTAACACAGGAACAGTTCAGACCCCAAATGAAACAGAATGATAATCTCCTATTGTCAAATTATTGCCACCTGCCATTACACTGCCTGGGATAAGGAACCCTTAAAGGATCAGGACGTCATAGTCACTAACACAATATTCAGAGAGCGCAGCGTTGCCTGAAAATCACTTGTTGTTTACATTAGTCATTTCAATGCAGAGGATTCTGATGCAACCATCAATCTCTTCAATCCATCTGACTTTCGAACATAAGGTGAAATTGTCTGTAAATGCCCAGTTACAAGTCCTTTCTCTGAGAGGTGCTGTGCTAACTGCATCAGAAAGTCGTGGTAGCCGAAGCATACTGTGCTATCTGGCGTGGAAGTGAGCTGCACTTACCAGAAATAAATCTAGTCATTACCCATTAGTTCCTGTGTGAACATTGTAACTGCAGATAAACAAAAGGATTAGAACTGGCTGTGATACACCCTATCGTCAAATAGTCTACTAATAACTCATTGCCTGCACATGAGACAGCTGCTTAGGCAGGGTACTGGAGGATAGATCTGCCCGTGAAATTCATAAAATATTCATCAATGCCTCAACTCATTCACAGTGATTTCCACTTGGTGCAGACCACAGGGTGGCCCTGTGTAACAAACCCCAGCCCCCCAAGCAAGGAGGCCATAGTGGAGAGCAGTGACAAACTATTTTTGCAGCTCAGGTTCTAAGTGTGAATATTGTTCTCATCATAATCTACCTGTAATGGGTACTTTAGATTCTCAGCTGCAACAAGAATGAATTTTAATACAATCTTTTGTTAATCCTTATCTGTCCTGAGGAAAGCTTTTAGAACTTAGCTTTGATATCATGCAGTTGCCATGCCAACAGATTGTCTCGGTAATGTCAGGTCAATTGCTATGACATCATTGGATGTCACAGTGTCACCATGATGTTACTCCGTTGTTGGGGTATTGTAACTGGGAGCCCAGAGCTGAACTTGCTCATGACTGCACTGAGATTATGTTTTAACAGGCAAACGGCTCACAAGAAATTTTGAAATTGTTTGATTGTGGGAATGAGCTTCAACCACACTGCACAAACTCAAAATCATGACCAATGAGAAGGCATTGTATTTATGTTTACTTTAAGATGCTTCAGGAAAGTTCAGCAGCTTGAACAATATCTTAACTTGTCATACTGTTACATAGAGCATTGGCATTGCCCATTTTTCTTGCCTTGTCCAAACATTGCTTCCCTTCATTTACACTTCCTTTGTGACTTCCGCTGGTGGTGAGACATTGCGATGTGTTGGAGAATCAAAGCATTCCAGATAACTGCAGCACAAGGTCAACACAATGATGGAGATGATGGTGCCAATAAACAATATGATCACAATAAAACTGAAAATATAAATTGGGTCATTCATCATTTGGGTGAAGTGAGTGACCAAACCCATGAAGATTGAACTGTTTGAGATTACCTCCATGTCTTCACAGTTGTCCCTGTGGTGACCAGGAAAAGCCCCAGAATGAGTCTCCAATGGCAACTACTCTCATACAGAGGGAGCAATGATCTTCCCAGTTAGTATCAATTGGGATAGGCCATTGCAACCACTTAGCACCTAGCTGATGATGCTGGTTACTATGACAACAAAAAAAATCAGAAAACATCAGCTGATCAATTTGTCTCAGAAAGAAATTTCCAAGGGGTCGTCCATAATTGTCAGTATTTTTTCAAGGGTACTGCACTTTGGTTGAGGGGAAGAGATGTGATTTAATCTACATAGACAGTTTACAGACACACAAGCCTTTGTGTTTTACAGTTAGATTCTTGAGGAATGAAATCCAATGACAGGGAAGGGTGTGAAAACCAAAAGAAATGACTGTCCCTAACCTGGAGCAGAGAGACACAATAGGTTGTGGTCTTTAGAAGCCTGAATTAAAGCAAAAAATTGAAGTTGTTGGGATTCTAAAACAAAACAGAAAAGACAGGAGAAATTCAACAACGCCGGCAGCATCTGTGGAGAGAAACAGCATTAACATTTCAAATCAAATATGACTCTTACTCATAACTTTGAACTTCTAAACCTTCCTCTCTCCATCCTCAAAATGTTGTAAGTTGGAAAGAATCATTTATTTATAAACATCTTTCATGACCACAAGATTTCCCAAAATACACCTCTACCAATTAATTACTCTTTAAGGGTAGTTACTGCTTCAATGCCAGAACCAAATTACAAACAGCGCGCTCTCACAAACAGCTCATGAGATGTGGCCAGTTAATCTATTTTGGATTAATGTAGATTAATGGATAAATACCCCAGGATTCATTGCACCATGTACTATTCTCATTCTCTCCCACTCATCTACTCCAACATCTCACCTCCTTATACTGTAGTATTGTACAAAACAATGTCATCAACAGTTCTCGAAATTTTATCACCTGGTTCCAACTACCCAACTCTGTTGAACAGCCTTTTTGCTAACCCCTATTCTCCAGGGTTGTTTCAACCAGATTAATATATAAAGTTACTTGCACTAGAGCCCAGGGAATAGTTTTCAATTCCTAGATGGTCCAAGCTGGACAATCATGGAGGATTAGCAATAGTTAAATGAACAACGGGATTGGTACTTTTACATCGGGACCATGAAAGTTGACTGGTCTGATAATGCTGATAGCTCTTACAGGATTGGCATGTCCTGGGCATCAATTGACTCCTGCCATGATGTCACCAGCAAATTTGTCAACCTGTCCCCTTCCCTTTTAGTATTCCAATGGAAAGATTCATCTAAGACACAATGGGCTTCAATAACTCCCCTGTGCTGACTCCCCATCTCATGGCACCTTCATGTGCCTGCTCATTTACACTTCCTAACAATCCAGGACCCTAAATGAAACATTGGTTTCCAAGTGCATCTTTCCTGTATTCCCTGCTCATGAAATCATCTCCTATACGTGGAGGAGATGGCTTTGTTGACCAATTCCATAGGCATCCCACTGCCTGCCATTTTGATTTTGTATTCTTATTCAACTCTGACCTTATTGTTAATTCAACACTTAAAGCTTTCTGTTCTTAATAATAATTTCAACCATTTCAGAGCATCACCACCACTCTGTTTCTTCTGCACCGCAGCTTCTCTGATTTTTTTCCTGCTCTGGACCAATCTTCTGTCGTTTCCTTCTCCCATGTTCCCATCAATGGCCAATCAAGTGATAGTTGCCTCTATTAAAGGAGGCTTGCTGAATTCTGAGAGCTGGCCTTCCAATCAGAGGGTCAGCAGTGGTCACAAGAAACCATCATGGCTGGGACTGCATGGGCAAAATGAAGGCAGCTTGAGGACCTTACAAATGAGTAAGTACAAGTTACACAGGATGGTGCAGTTGCCCTCCCACAGCTGGCAATATACCAGTAGAGGTAGGAAAAGGGGCCCTTAGTTGACTGCTTAAGTGGGCAAGCCTTCCTTACTGTGGCAAATTGGGAGTGGCAGTAAGATGTCAGGGACACACCTGCACCTTCCCACCACCTCACACACACACCCGCCTCTCACCCAAGGCCATTTAGCTCTGCTTCTCTCCCCGTCAGCTGCTACCTGATCTGATGCCAGTTTCCACCAGTGTTTTCTTTCAGTATCCCAGTTGTCTTTTGCTGTTGTGCAAGAACCCAGCTTCAACCAATGTTATTGAAACAGGAAAGTGGGCCATTTAATTTCTATGCTCTTGCTGTGGGTAAATTCACTGCAGCTTTCTGTTTTAGTGGCTGCACATTACTGGCTGTAAAGCACTTTGAGATTTCAGATGATGCTAGGTAATTACAAATAATTCCTTCCTACCGTAGGCATTGGGTGCGAATATACTGACCTGTGGCACCACCATGAATTAACATACAGTTAATGCAGCTCTAGATGTGTTCTTAATCCAATTATTCTCACACCCATATTTTGGGAACCGAAGGTATCTTGTTGAGCACAGTGATAAAGCTGGACAGGGTTATTTTGTCTGTGTTACTCACTGTGGAAACTATTATCTAATAAACTTGTTTCCAACAGCCTCTCAAGAATATGTGCAGTTTCTGTGATAACAGAACCAGCTCCTGTTAGAGGCCATGCTATAGGATGAGGTCATTCAGTTCTTCAAGCATGCTATACCACTGGAACTCCAGGTGACTCAACAGGGCTCATGCTTGACATGGCTGCAGGTTTTTTTAAAACTTCAAAGCAGATCTAACAGAATCTCCTAAACAGAGAGGTTCTTGGCAATTCCGTACTTGGAATGCCTGGAGATTTGGATCAGTGCAGAGCACAGAACAATAACACACCAAAACATTGTGGGGTGATGGTGGTGTAGGGGACATACATGTTAGTGGATTGATAATCCAGGGGTCCAGACTAGAACACTTGAGGGCATGAGTACAAATTACTCCCATTCCCATGATAGCTGAGTTTTGGTAATTAACCTGAAATGTCAAAGTAATGTCAGTAGTGGTGACTGTAACACCTATAATTGATTATTGTAGCTGTTTAAGTTCATGTGGTTAACAGCTCAGATGAAGGCACTTGCATTAGAGGTCCCATGACTACATCATGCCAATGAGTACATTGACTGTAATTGCGTTTCTCTGAACGTGTCCACTTTTCAGAAAACATGGCAAACAAAATTGCATGCTCTATTGTTTTCAGTTACAAATTACTCAATATACATGGTCACAAAGAAAATGATCATTCATTAACACAAAGTGTTAACTCTTAACCATCCCTGCTAGGCCTGAAACATCAGCCTTCCTGCTCCTCTGATGCTGCTTGGCCTGCTGTGTTCATCCAGCTCCACACCTTGTTATCTCTGGAAATAACTTTGCAGTTTTACCAAAATGTTTCCTAACCCAACCTTATTGCAGGTCACTTCACCTCGATTTTGACACTGAGGTCTTGTTACTATTTCTGGCTTCACTCATTTTTTGCTGTTGGAGAAATAGTTTGGGTGCAATATGACGTTAATCCTTCAACTGGATTACTTTCCTCGCTTTCAGTCAGTGAATATGTCCACTTAAGGACTGCCTTGTACAGGTCTGCACTGGATCTGCCTAATTACTTCATGATCCTCAGCCTTTCCATTTGACTGGGGACAGTATGGAGTTGATGTTTATTGTTGAATTTCCCAATCTTTTATGAAATTTCTGAATTCTTCACTTGTGAATTGAGGGCCATTGTCACTCGTCACAAAGTCTGAAATGCAATAATAAATGAAGTCTACTTTGAGGCACTCTACAATTTTACTGGGAGTAATTGATGTCAATGCAATTCCAGTAGAAGGTGTCCTCACTTAAAGTTAAGGTTGAGTTCCTGTGACTTTAGACAAAAAGTCTTTAAGTCAAGCATTGATTCCTGAACAAAATTAATGTAAAAACCAGAGTTGGGTTCCATAGAGCCCTCCTTAGCGGAGAAAAAAGCATTAAACATTATAACTGCACCGTAAGTTGAAATGCAATACAATCTGTACCTAAAGCGGCTAAATTCTTATACTGGTAAATTAAATAGCTGCAAAAATAAATTCTAAAATGAAAAGAAAGAATGGACCATTTTATTTACAGAACCTCCCATTGAGGGCCCTCTGAAAGTGGAGCTGGGAGGCTGTTCAGGATTTGTACAGGAACAGTTCTTTGCTCATTAAGCTCCCAGGCTGCTTGCTGGAGCTGTCACTGATTCCTGGCTCCACCATAACCCAGGCATGACTGTATCTTTATTGTGGGTCACTGTTATTCTTACTGACTCCAAGGTCTGCTCAGAACACCATGTGGTGGGGCTCTGCTTCTTGGCTAACTGTCCGGTCATGGCCTTCCTCTGGCTCTTGGGTGTGGTCGGTTATAGCTGGGGTCAGTGGCATTTCCTCCCCTGACTGTAAGGGGGCCGGGGTGACAGTGTGTTTTTGGTGTGCATACTGGGAATGCTGGGAGCTCCTGGATTTTGTTCTGGCATGAGTAAAGAGAGGGTGGTGCCTGCTCATGACTGTACAGAGTTTGGCAACTCTCCTGCATTGTTCCATCAGCTATAGGGTGCAGTCTGCTGCAGGAGTCCCAAAATTCTGGCCACCAGCTCTTGGCAGAAGGAGGAAGGTGGGGCTGCCAAACGTGGAGATGAACAGTTCTCTGTGGACCAGTAAATGTAGCTCTGTCATGTTTGGGTGTGTCCTGGTGTCAGTGGTGACCTGCGTTATCTCTAGGCGAATGATATTGGGTGAAGACTCCCCATCGAGGAGCTCGAGCAGTGGTGTAGCCACAGGTTGGAAAACATAGAGTGGAGTCAAGTCAGAGCGAGAGAGAGAAATGGTGGGAGTTGGTTCAGGAATGTAGCATCTCCCAGTCAACAACGTCAAAACAAATCTCGTGATGCTCACAACCTTTCCAGACCTATTTATTTAATGACACCCCTAAAATGGGCGGCAGTAAATGAGGATTCCCTCTCGTCAGCACAGGCAAGATAATTGGTTTCTTTAAAATTGAAGAGCTCTACTCCCAGCTACATTTATGGGATGCAATGTGTCACAAACCACTCTTTAGCTTGTTTAGTTTTGTATTCATTCCAAACCCTGTGTTAGCTTGTGTGGTCCCAAGTCTCATTGCTTACATAAGCCAGTAGAGCACTTCTCATGCCTTCCTCAGACTGGACTCAATTCCGCGATAACTTTCCTGGATGTGCTTCAACATCTTTTCTCACATTTCCTTCAGGATAATGACTCTAATTCCTTTTTAGAAGATACTGTTTTGGTCACCCTGAGAAAAAAACCTTTCACCTTTAGAAAATGCAACAAAAGTTCACTGGATTGTTTTCTGAGATAAAGGAATCTTTTATAAGAGGAGAGATTGAACAGGCCAGGCCTATATTCCCCAGTGTCTGGAAAAATGAAACTTACACTTGGAAGCATGATTTACTATCGCTACAAAGTTTGTCCCTATATAGTCTCAGTGGCCCAATGAATAAGACACTGGCCTCCTAAACCAGAGACTGTGAGTTCAAGTCCCACCATGGGTGAGGTTGAATTCTAAATAACAATGGTGGGAGGCTCCTATCCTGCTGGGAAGTCCTTTGCAGTTTTAGAAGGTCAGGGCTGAGAGCAGGATAAATCTCTTCAAAGGGCTGTGAATTTTTCCATTTCCCACCTCAAAAGAGCTATGAATCCTCAGTCATTGAGTATATTCCACAGATTTTAAGGGATACATTAATATTGTAGAAGATGAAATTGAGGTTTAAAATCTACTGCAATCTACTGAATGACAGAGCCAGCTGGAACGGGAAATTATCCCTTCCCTTGTTTCTTAGGTAATGACTTTCTGACGTGGAGACAGCTGCCATTTTCATGAATGGCCCTCTGAGCTTGTGGCCTATATTATTTGAAGGTCGCAATATTGAACCATATTCCCATATGGTCAAACTGAACCTGAAGGCAGCAATTCAGAGCCAGGGCTGCTGCTAACTTACTTGTGTGCGTGGCTCTAAAGTCTGGTAAGTGCCACATTGGCTTTGCTTTTTATGGTGCTGCCATCCAAAAACATGTAAAAGCTCTACACCTACAGAAATTTAGAGAGAACATTGTTTAGAATGTGAGACTACATAGTGTGGAGCTGGAGGAATACAGCAGGACAGGCAGCATCAGAGAATGAGGAATGTTGACATTTTAGAAGACCACAATCCTGTGTTTCTTGCTTCCTCTTAATGCTAGCAGAAACCTATGCAGATTCTTGTTACATCTATTTTTTAATTGGTCGATGTTCCCTCTCACCATGCTAGTTATTTTAAAAAGTTACCTCACCCCAGATGGGACTCGAACCCACAATCCCTGGCTTAGGAGGCCAGTGCCTTATCCATTAGGCCACTGGGGCTGAATGAAAAGCTGCTTTGTAGAAATAGTAAATCATCCTCATTGTGTCACTATTGAACAAATCCTACAAGGCTTATCGAGGGTCCAAAAGCAGAATTAAGCCAAATTATAAACTATTGAACAATCTGCTGCACTGCAGGAAGCAGCACTCCATATTCTGATCAGCTTGTCCTTGAGGATGTTAATTTAAGATTAAAATGCAAACGCACAGAACTAAATAATTTATATTAATTTCCTAACCCTTTGTCATTCTACAAAACTACATACATTTCATCCAACCCACCATATAAATTAACTGCAACACATTACTTCAAAATCACCACAAATGCATCCCAATGAACAAAGAGGCAAATTTTTTCACACAGAGGGTGGTGCGTGTATGGAATTTGCTGCCAGAGGAAGTGGTGGAGGCTGGTACGATTACAACATTTTAAAGGCATCTGGATGGATACATGAATAGGAAGGGTTTAGAGGGATATGGGCCAAATACTGGCAAATGGGACTAGATTAATTTAGGATACCTGGTCAGCACGAACGAATTGGACCAAAGGGTCTGATTCTGTGTTGTTCATCTATGATTCTAAATGCCTGTGTAAAAGCAGTGGATGGACCATCCTCATCTTTATAATCATCACTATAATTAGTAGTAATTTTGACATTATCATTCCACATGTAATTGTCCACAGTACCACTCCCCACTTTCAATATTCTTTCCTTTGGAAATAATTTTTTTGAAAACTTTGGGATCAAGTTTAGATAAGTACATATGAAAGATTTGGAGGGATATGAGCTGGGAGCAGGCAGGTGGGACTGGTTTAGTTTGGGTTATGTTCGGCATGGACTGGTTGGACCAAAGTGTCTGTTCCCTGCTATATGACTCTGACTCTATAAGTTTATTCCATATGTCAATAGGCATTAACACAATGTTCTAGTGAAGGTGCTCACACATTTTTCCAGCTTTAGCGAATGTTCCTTCATTTCCCCAGAGTTAATGGCCCCACATCTTTCAAAAGCTGTTTTTAAGACCTTATTGATGCCCACACAAAAGGGTTGGATGACCACTGAGAATGAGTGCCATGATGATGGTCAATCTCATGCCACAGGCTATAATGTCAACAAGGTGGGATTTGAGCACATCCCAGATGAATAAATTTGATTCTATGCTTAATCCTCCTGGTCTCAAACTCCACAATTTTAGGAACAATTTCTTGCAAATTACCTTCATCCATCCAGGCTTTCTTGCAAACATAGATGACATCTCTTTTCCAATATTTTTCTTTGGAGGTAGATTTCCATTTGAATATCAACGTCAGCTTTAATGTTGTGCACTTGCCAGATAAGATGAAACTGTTGTGATCCACTCTATCTCATAGACGTGGTGCAAGTGACAGCTTTTGAATATAGAGACTGATTGGGTAGAAACACATGCTGGAAAAAATTGCAAAACTTCCAGATCACCTAAATTTGAGAAGTCAAAGCCATTTCTGCCACATCCAGTGGGATACCATCATAATTCACATCTTCCCCACCTCTCTACTGCCAGAACTCTGCAGGGACTAGTCCCTCTGTGACAACTTGGTCCACCCTTCCATCACACCTAACACTTCCTCACTGACCCTGACCTCCCAGTTGCTTACCACTTCAATAAACTATCTTTCTCTCCTGTTAACATTTCTGGCCTGGGCCTACTGCAATGAAGCACACAAGGTCGAGGAACAAAACCTTATATTTCACTTAGATACTTTATAGCCTTGAGGACTTGAAAATGAATTTTACAACTTCAGAGCTTGATCACATGATGTCTGTCCTTCGTTTTTCTTACAATCTCACCCCATTATAGTGCCTTATTGACTTTGCTGTCAGCTGACAGGACCCGTTTCATCTCCCTTTCCACATGTTAATTTACAACCATTTTACATCTTTTTCAACACTATTAGTAACCCCATTGTCTTTTGCTCTAGGCTTTCCCACCATCTCTTCCCATTCTCTTCCCCCCACTTCAATTCCAAAGAAAAGTCATGTCGGGATCAAAGCATAAACTGTTTTCTCTCCACAGATGCTGCCAGACCTATTGACTTTCTCCAGCATTCTGTGTTTGCTTGAGTGAAGCTTACCGCAACTTTAACATTAGCCCTTTCAGAAGCATTATCTTATACAATATCTTCCTCCAAGTTTTCCTCACTCCAGTTAACATGATACATGCAATTATATAATACCCTATTTCATCTAAGCCAAGGTCTCTGACTTCAGATATGTAGGTGGATCTGGAGATATCCTGAATGGGTTTTCTTTTGCATTGGAAGATCAGTAGATGTTTTTTGTGAGCATTATTGAACTTGATTCTGATATGACCTTGATAGATCTACACCTTTTCTTCACTGGAAAATCTTTAATCTCTTGAACGCTGTTTCTGCTGGACCGGTCTTTGGAAGACATTTAATCTCCCGTTTCTCCTTCCCGGTTGGACCCTCCCCTGCCAATTCTAGGAATTCTCCCATAATATCACCTTGGGACCAATACTCTCATAAATGTCCACTGTGGAAAATGGCTGCTCTGTTGAAGCAAATACTTGGATCTTGGATTTTCAGGCCAGGCAATTTCTTCTTTTTAACATCTGACTCCCATCGCGTCACGTTCAGCTCATCTCCATTTTGTTCAAGCAAATCTTTCCTCGCAGTCTGCTGAGAGATAGATCTGCGTTGTCATATGTGAATTCTTCAATATGTTGAGTAAGTCGAACATCTTCAGTTGTCCTCCATGTATACCTTTCTGGTGAACAAGACATTTTTACCACCTCAGTCATGGCACAAAAGGATCCATTAGAATTAGAATTAGCTTTATTGTCATGTATATTCAAGTTATTCAAGGATATAGGAGTATAGTGAAAAGCGTACAAATTTGCCACTCACGCCGCCATCTTAAGTTGAAAAAAAATCAAACTAACAGAAACAACCATCTTAGATACAAAATTAAAACAATCATTTTAGATACAAAAAGCAGATTTTTTTAAAAAAAGCATTAGAAACAGAGTCAAGAAGAAAGGGAGACATCTGTTTCTTAGAGATAAAAATGCTGGAGAATCCAAGATAACAAAGTGTGGAGCTGGATGAACACAGCAGGCCAAGCAGCATCTCAGGAGCACGAAAGCTGACGTTTCGGGCTGATGAAGGGCCTAGGCCCGAAACGTCAGCTCTTCTGCTCCTAAGATGCTGCTTGGCCTGCTGTGTTCATCCAGCTCCACACTTTGTTACCTCTCATCTGTTTGTTATTTCCATAAGGTTAGTGGGACCCCATCCATGGAGCCACAAGTCACTGCTAACTTGCTGTCACCACTGGCTTCCAGACCTCTCTCCTTAATCACAGGAGTGTTATCTGACGCTGCCGCTGCCACCATCAGCCTCATGATACTGATCATTTGTCCTTGAAAGACAAAGGTTTGCAATGTTGCTCTCTAACGTGGGTTGGCTTATCATCCAGCATCAGAGATAAAACTGCTTGATCTGTTGTATTGTCTGAACAACTTTAGATGCTCAAGTGGGTTGTACTGCTTATTCTTGTTGTCAGCATTTGCTTCTTCTGGCAAACTTTGGTGGCTTTTATCTTCTGATCTATCTTCAGTGATGGTAGGAGTTGAAAACATTTCCACAACCCTTGTAAAGTCTGCATCTTCTTGACAGTATGAAACAATTCTCTCATTCCAATATATGTAATTTCAATTGATTCTTTCTTTTTGGGCTCCAACAGAAGTGTAAGAAGCCCAATGAAATTTTCTACCAGTTATCCCTTAACTGATTGGTTAACAATAATGTATTTCTGAACCAGATATTTTCTTAGAACTAGTTGAAAGCTTTCTTCTATGGTAGGCTCAAAGTTAAAGAGTGTTGATTGTGAATTATCTATATGCTTTCAACTCTCTTTCTCTTTGTGTCACAGAGCTACTTGTAATATATGTTTAATCCTAGGAATTACATCACTTGCAACATGTAGTTTCATCTCTCTGAGTTGTAACTCTGCATCTTCAGAACTTAATCTGATAGGACAGTGACACACACATCTATATCAAACTTCAGATGAACAGGATGGTATGAACATACACATATTCAGTCAACTTTGAGAGGTTAAATCACCAGTTTCCTCTAGAACGACTTTGGTACCTTTTCTAAAGTGGGTATAGTATATAATAGTTTATTTTCCAAAGGAGAAGATTTTACTATAATAACCTCTTTATATGAGTAAGCATTTTTTTTTTGCCGCTGAATGTATTTCATTTCTGCAGATCTTCTTGAGGTGATGTGTACTTTTATTGATATAGCATTCTATAGTCATAGCTGGGCATTACCTTTGACTGTGGAGGCTTTGCTATTCCATAGTGCTAACACTGACTCAGTATTTGTCATGTGTCTTGTAGGGTTTTTATGGAATGGATATGTTCTGTTACTCTTTTATGTTAAGGTTGTCCTTCTCATTTCAGGACTTTTCCTGTTTTGCTGGTTTCTGCTTCCAGCACATTGGAGTAATTTCCTTCAAAGTCTAATCCTCTTTGATCTATGATAGATCTGAAAGGCTCATCACTAATTCCAACAACACTTTATGAATTCTGTTCCATAGTCACAAATTTCCTCTAATCTATTAAATTACCTACAGATTTCCCTGTATGCTGAACACTTTGGTTAAATCTTACTCTTTCAAGAATGTAATTGTTTGTTAGAACTTCTTCCAATGTACATGTGCCTTCTCTTATCATGTTCTTTAACACCATACTGAGTTTGAGTTTTTCACAGACTGGAGGAGGCAAAGTCAAGGACTGTCTTCAGGCTTAGACTTAAAAGTAACACTATTTATCATACATTAATACTGAATACTGCTGTTTATGGTCATATAGACATACCAGGCTCTGACTTATAGTCACATTAAGTCAAGACTAATTGCCTTTTGTGTTCATGATCATCCACTCTCTGTGTTTCTTCAAATAAGTTTCACTTATGTCTCAGTGTTCCACCTAGTCTTCTTCCAAAATGTGCTAATTCTAACCACACTGTGGTATTGAAACTCAGTGATGTACGGCTCCATTACATGATTTCAAGGTTGTTTTAGCATCCTATTTCCTTACATAATATTTAATATTTTGGCAATATATAATGTCATTAACTATAAGACCTATTGATTATAATAGTAATTTTTGTTCAGCTTGAGAATTAATATTTAATTTTGAAATAATTCTATATCTTAGAAACTGTTTCCTTCAAAATACCCATTCCTTTGTTATTTCTGGTCCACTCTGAATTAAATCTTGATGGCAATACTATTTTTATCCTGCTATTTCTTCTTAATATGATTACTTATTCTTATTGCTTTAAAGCTGTTTTAAATTCTGTCATATCTAAATGCTGTTTCTTTTCTATTTTTGTCAAAGGTTTAATGAGTCTGCAATAGATAAATGCTTATGATTTTGAAGCATGTAATCTTGCATTAAATCAATGCTGTTCTATTCTAATAATTCTTAAATTCTCTTCAAATGTTCAAACTGTAGTTTTTTTGTATAATAATATACTTGGTCTGCAAGCTTTTAATATCTGTATTACAGCAATGCTGCACTACTTTTCCAATAAAACTTTAACACTATAATTTTAAGTTACATTTTCATTTTAAACATAGCAACACTGCATCTATGCTCTGCTGCTCTGCCTACTGGTGATTTTCAGTTTTTTATTCTGATCAAAATGCTAGTTTTCCCTTCCTGGAAAATATCCCAACTTCTAGCGTCAGGTTGTTTGGTGGGGGGGGGGGGGGTGCTCTTGGTTCTTCACAGGTAAATGGACATTTTCCCACCTTTCACCATCTATACCAAACCGCATATCCCTTGGCACATTCCTTAAAAATAAACGCAGTTTCCTTAACAAATTGTTCTAGACTAATTTATAATTTTATGTTATGAATATGTCGTTTGTCTTCAAATTCTTCCATTAGACTCTAAGTTCAAAATAATTTAAATTGCCTTACCTCAGTTTAAGTGTACTCTGCAACTTTTCTGATGCTGCAGCCTTGATTTAAATTAATTCTCTAGCTATGTGCTCTGTCTCTACTGCAGCCATGCTACATGGAGCATGCTCGCAATAGCAGCAACGCTTATTTTGAAGTGTCAGAATTCCTTTTCACTTCTATCTCTCCCAGCCTGATCTTTTGTGTCATTATTTTAATGTTCATCCCTCCCTTTCCCATAGGGATTTCTAACTTTACTGACCAGGCTACAAATTGTTCCTACACATCCTCATTACTATTTAGCAATGTCCAGCTAAACTCTTCCCACTTCAAGTTTTATTTCAGCAAACTACACACTATAAAACCCCAGACAAGTCCTGGCTGACTTTATTTCTGTTTGTTCATGACTAATTCATTTAATCATAAAATCAGTTTGCCTTGTGAGTTTCAACTCTGAGGTTTTTAGTATCTAATTAACAGAAAGAGATTCTAACTGATACCACTCTTTTAATAAAGTAGAAAAAAAAGCCCTACATTCTACCCCATTTTGCAAAAAAAACACAACACAATTGCAACATGGATATTTCTTTGTTCCCACAAATAGTTTAATGAAAGGCATTCCTGTTTGAAGACATCCCAACAATTTTTTTGAACAAGTATTTCCTTTGTAAAGTTTTCTGGCTACTTATATCAATGCATTATATTCTGAAATTTCTTTCTAATATCTCTTTTATACTCACAAGATCATCCAGCTTGTGTGCACGACCTTTTTAATTGCCCAAATAAACTTCTCACCTGGTTTGCTTCTTTCTTCATTGTAGACTCTTTCTTTTCTGAGAATTTCAGGTATAGACAGCAGAGATCAATTGAATCCCTAAAGAGTATAAGGATGGTAGGAGTATACTTAAGAGAGAAATCAGGAGGGCAAAGAGGGGACATGAGATATCTTTAGTAAATAGGGTTAAGGAATTTAATTTAGATAAATGTGGGGTGCTGCATTTCAAAGGCAAATCAGGGCAGGACTTATACACTTAATGGTAAGGTCCCCGGGGTGTTGCTGAACAAAGAGACCTTGGAGTGCAGGTTCATAGTTCCTTGAAAGTGGAGTCACAGGTAAACAGAATAGTGAAGAAGGCATTTAATATGCTTGCCTGTATTGATCAATGCATTGACCATAGGAATTGAAAGTCATGTTGCAGCTGTACAGGACATTGGTTTGGCCAATACTGGAATACTGCATGCAGTTCTGGTCTCCCTGCTATAGGAAGGATGTTGTGAACCTTGCAAAGGTGCAGAAAAGATTTACAAGGATGTAGCCAGGATTGGAGGGTTTGAGCTACAGGGAGAGCCTGAATAGGCTGGGGCTATTTTCCCTGGAGCGTTGGAGGCCGAGGGATGACCTTATAGAGGTTTAAAAAATCATGAGGCATGGACAGGATAAATAGACAAAGTCTTTTCCACGGGGTGGGAGAGTCCAAAACTAGAGGGCGTAGGTTTAAGGTGAGAGGGGAAAGATTTAAAAGGGATCTAAGGGACACCTTTTTCACACAGAGGTTGGTGCATGTTTGGAATGAGCTGCCAGAGGAGGTGGTGGGGTCTGGTACAATGACAACATCTAAAAGGCTTCTGGATGGGTACATGAATAGGAAGAGTTTAGATGGATATGGGTGAGATGCTAGCAAATGGGACTAGATTTACTTAGGATATCTGGTCGGCAAGGACACGTTAGATCAATGGGTCTGTTTCCATGTTATAAGTCTTTACAACTAAATCTAGTCCAATTTATTGGGATCCTAAAGTGTTGTCTAGACAAGACTGTCAATTTAATGTTATTCCCAAAATAGTCCCTTTTTTATTTGGACTCAAAGCATTTATTACCCACCACTAGTCACCCAGACGTTAGTTCAAAATCAACCACATTGCTGTGCATCTGGAGTCACATGTAGGTCAGACCAGGTAAGAATGGCAGTTTCCTTCCCTAAAGGACGTTAGCAAATCAGATGGGATTTTCTCCCAACAATTAACAACCGATTCATGGTCTTTATTAGACCCTTAATTCCAGACATTTATTGAATTCATGTTCCACCATGGCAGGATTTGAACCCAGGTCCCCGAATGTTATGTGGGTCTCTAGATTAACAGTACAGTGATAAAAACACTAGGCCATCATCATCTGACATCCAATTCCAGAGTTTAAACACTTCTGAGGCTTGACTTCCATTTTAAATTCTGCTTTAAGCCCATTAATGACCGTGTTTTCAAATTCCTATTGCCACCACATAGGAAACATGCAACATGAAGATGCTTTGAAGTTCCCCCCACCCCATAGCCACACACAACTTTCACTGGCCCCACTGCGATTCCGAGATAACAAGGTGCGGCGCTGGGTGAACACAGCAGGCCAAGCAGCATCTCAGGAGCACAAAAGCTGATGTTTCGGGCCTAGATCCTTCATCAGAGAGGGGGATGGGGAGAGGGTTCTGGAATAAATAGGGAGAGAGGGGGAGGCGGACCGAAGATGGATAGAGGAGAAGATAGGTGGAGAGGAGACAGACAAGTCAAAGAGGCGAGGATGGAGCCAGTAAAGGTGAGTGTAGGTGTGGAGGTAGGGAGGAGATAGGTCAGTCTGGGGAGGACGGACAGGTCAAGGGGGCGGGATGAGGTTAGTAGGTAGGAAATGGGGGTGTGGCTCAAGGTGGGAGGACGGGGTAGGTGAGAGGAAGAACAGGTTAGGGAGGCAGGGACGATCTGGGCTGGTTTTGGGATGCAGTGGGGGGGAGGGGAGATTTTGAAGCTTGTGAAGTCCACATTGATACCATTGGGCTGCAGGGTTCCCAAGCGGAATATGAGTTGCTGTTCCTGCAACCTTCGGGTGGCATCATTGTGGCACTGCAGGAGGCCCAGGATGGACATGTCATCAAGAGAATGGGAGGGGGAGTTGAAATGGTTCAAGACTGGGAGGTGCAGTTGTTTATTGCAAACCGAGTGTTGGTGTTCTACAAAGCAGTCCCCAAGCCTCCGCTTGGTTTCCCCAATGTAGAGGAGGCCACAACGGATACAGCAGATGCAGTATACCACATTGGCAGATGTGCAGATGAACATCTGCTTGATGTGGAAAGTCTTCTTGGGGCCTGGGATGGGGGTGAGGGAGGAGGTGTGGGGGCAGGTGTAGCATTTCCTGCGGTTGCAGGGGAAGGTGCCGGGTGTGGTGGGGTTGGAGGGGAGTGTGGAGCGGACAAGGGAGTCACTGAGAGAGTGGTCCCTCAGGAAAGCAGATAAGGGTGGGGAGGGGAAAAATGTTTTTAGTGGTGGGGTGGGATTGCAGACGGCCCAAGTGTCGGAGGATGATGCATTGGATCCAGAGGTTGGTGGGGTGGTATGTGAGGATGAGGGGGATTCTCTTTTTTTGCAGTTGTTGCAGGCGCGGGGTGTGAGGGATGAGTTGCGGGAGATGCGAGAGATACAGTCAAGGGACTTCTTGACCGCTGCGGGGGGGGATGTTGCGGTCCTTGAAAAACGAGGATATCCGAGATGTACAGGAGTGGAATGCCTCATCCTGGGAGCAGATGCAGTGGAGGCAAAGGAATTGGGAATAGGGGGTGGAATTTTTGCAGGAAGGTGGGTGGGAGGAGGTGTATTCCAGGTAGCTGTGGGAGTCGGTGGGCTTGAAATGGACATCGGTTTCTAGGTGGTTGCCTGAGATGGAGACAGAGGTCCAGGAAGGTGAGGGATGTGTTGGAGATGGTCCAGGTAAACTTGAGGTTGGTGTTCACCCGCCAATGTGGTATACTGCATCTGCTGTATCGTTGTGGCCTCCTCTACATTGGGGAAACCAAGCAGAGGCTTAGAGACTGCTTTGCAGAACACCAACGCTCGGTTCGCAATAAACAACTGCACCTCCCAGTCGCGAACCACTTCAACTCCCCCTCCCATTCCTTAGACAACATGTCCATCATGGGCCTCCTGCAGTGCCACAACGATGCCACCTGAAGGTTGCAGGAACAGTATCTCATATTCCACTTAGGAACCCTGCAGCCCAATGGTATCAATGTGGACTTCACAAGCTTCAAAATCTCCCCTCCCCCCACTGCATCCCAAAACCAGCCCAGCTTGTCCCTGCCTCCCTAACCTGTTCTTCCTCTTACCTATCCCCTCCTCCCACCTCAAGCCGCACCTCCATTTCCTACCTACTAACCTCATCCCACTCCCTTGACCTGTATGTCCTCCCCAGACTGACCTATCCCCTCCCTACCTCCCCACCTTCACTCACCTTTACTGGCTCCATCCTTGCTTCTTTGACCAGTCTGTCTCCTCTCCACCTATTTTCTCCTCTATCCATCTTCAATCCGCCTCCCCCTCTCTCCCTATTTATTTCAGAACCCTCTCCCCTTTCCCTTCTTCTGATGAAAGGTCTAGGCCTGAAACGCTAATTTAGAGAGATTTGAAATGCAATAGTTTTGTTGTTTTTCATATCCAGTTCCATCAATTTCTTTATCAATGATCTACTTCACTTCATACTACATCCATGCTAATAAAATGGTCAATTCAGCTATTTTGCAAGGAATGACAACTTTTTTAAGGGTTTTAGTGTGTTATCATCCCCAAATCTGAAACTAGTAGCAGTCTCAAATTGCTCAACTTTGTCAGAGAATCTCAACAGAATTTTAGCCAGAATATACCACTCACTGTAGAACGCATAACACTGCACAACTGAAAGATTCCGTCATCAAAATATTCATAACTGAGCTGAAACTTCTTGTAACCAATACATTGCCTATTTCGATGCAGATCTCCACCTTCTTCCTCCAAGAAGATTCAATTTCATTTTTAGTTTTGAATATTTTGCATATGGTACTTTAAATCATACCTGAGACATTGATTGACTATGCCCTGGGCATTCCTGAGGCTCATTCATTTATTGTCAATTCTTAAATTTCTTCGCTTTACAAAATTATCAAAAGCATTTCTGTCTTCATTTTTTTTTAGTTACAATTCTCCTTTCGTACTGTTGCCTGTGACTGTCTCAAAACAGTCGCAGTTTTTTTATGATTGTCTTCCAATTCTCACACATCACTGACTGCTCCCTTCATACCACAGACAGGTATGCTTTCCAAGGACTTTTTTTCTTAGTACTTCCAACGTTTGATCACACAGTCCGAGTTTTTCTGCAAATTTAATTCCTGCCAGAAATTAAAGTCTGTCCATATCAATTCTTTGGCACAGTCTAATAACTAAAATGTAAGCACAGACTAGGGAATTTCCAAATGAAACTTCTATGGTCTTACATACAATCTACTGAATTCCAAGTCATACTCTTTCATGGAATTACCTTCATTCACTCTTCTTAACTTTGTCAGAATCTGTCCCTACTTTCAGAAACATTCATCAAATCATCTTTTTGATCAGTTTTATTCATGAAAGTCAACAATCTATTCAAACCTTCATCCATGTTCAAATTGTCAGACTTTAGCTCTGAAAAAAGCTTTGTTTCTTATCCTGCTTCTGAATCACAATGAGTGTGAAGGTGATACCTTGTTTCCTCTTTAGTAAAGAAGTAACGCAAGTCCACATTGTAACTTCATTCTTGCACTGGTCAAACGGTTCCCATTCAGAAAACAGGGTGTATAATTATACCCTGAAAGATTACATTCTGATTCAATCATCAGACCAATGTTAGACATTAAAAGTGAAATGCTTGTAATTGGAGTTTTATTTCAACCAAAGCACACACCATAAAACGTGGCACCTTCTGGATAGTTCTTCTTTATGTATATTCGAATACAGTTAACTAATCGGTTCACAACTCCTTGTTACCTTTAATTCCTAGATATTTACCATCACATTAATAGGACAAGATACCAACACTGCTTGTACATAAGGACTTTGTTGCTTCCTACTGTGCCCAGTTTTTACTCTGTTCCTAGACCACGCTGTTCTTTTTCTCCTACACCTCCTACCGGCTCTTATTTTAGCGGTGCTGTTGCTTCCCTTTAATAACACACTCAAAGCTGACTCCCCTTCAGGGACTAAACTCAGTTCCTACAGAAATTTTTTTCTGCCTGGGTGGAATGGATTCCTTTGCCCCCGTGATCGTTACCTTGAGATATTTATGCTGCAACTAACCCCTCCCCGCCCCCCACCCGATCGATCTCACTGATCGCCATGTTGTATATTGCAGTACCAACTGTAGGTGGCTGATTTGAGGGTATAGTGTGCTGCGTCCAATGTGTCCAATCCTGCTTTCCATGTATTTTAACCAACCCTCGCAGAGACAAAAAACTAAGAACATTACAGCACAGAAACATGTCCTTCGGCCCTTCAGCCTGACACATTTTGCCCTTCCATGCTAAAACTGTCTTCACTTGCAGGAGCTGTTCCCTTCCTATTTATGTATCCTTTCAGGTGCTTCTTGAATGCTGCTATCGTGCCTGCTTTAACTACTTCCACTGGCAGTGCGTTCCAGGCACTCACCCTTTCTGTGAAAAAAAGCACCTCGCACATCTCTATTCAACTTCCCCTCCCAGGCACTTTGAAACTGTGTCCACTAGTCATTGACCCTGCAACCCAGGGATAAAGCCTCATACTTTCCACTGATGACATGATGACAAGCCTTTGTACTGCATGGGACTTGAACCTAGACCATAGGCATAGGCACTACCACTATGCCACAAGTTTCCTTAATTCTTCTCCCTGGACTAAGGCCCTGTGTAATTTAGAAGTGGTGGAGATGTTATGGACTAGACCAAACCCTCTCAAAATATTTTAAGAAGGTAGCCTGGATCCTTGTTTTTTACTTTAAAGGCAAATATATAGTCCTGTGTTCCAGATGTAATTTGACTGGTCAAACTACTTGACGTTGAGCAAAACACCATCTATCCAAACACAATAGTTAAAATACAACAAAAGAAAGCAGAATTTAGAATAATTTAACTCCATTGGAAAACATAACAGAATATCAGATACAGTGCCTATTACTAATTAACTGTTCCAATATAGTAAGTTCCTATAAAAAACACCCCTTGGCAAAAAGGCAGTCAAAACCAGATTGTATCACATGCAATCCAGCAGCAGAGAGAAAAAATATCAAGTGAAAACTCAAAGTAGCAGACAGGAGACATTTACTGCAGCTTTTAAGCCTGTTGAGAACCCAACAGCAACTGCTGCTGAATCTCAAAGCTAAAAGACTAAAAACTAGAAATCCTTGTCTGAGAGTTGGCCACGCCTATCCTGGATGCTTCTATTGTTCCAACCTGCAAAAAAGGCCTCACAAGTTGCTTATCTTCTCAAAGACCCCTCATCCCCGCTGTGAGCTTGGGTAGAGTACTTACGGAGGGGAAGCAGGATGTCAGAATTTGGTGTTTGTAAAATGCTAGGGGGAAAGCATTGCACGGTTCCTTTAAAAGATTATGTGCTTTTTGTACGCTTAGGGATTCAAAAAGAATGCCTGTGGGTTTGTACATGTACAGCGCACGTGAATTGAAACGTTTGTATCAAAAGGCTGTACTTTTAGCAGACAAAGCAGCATTTTTACCAAGACAACAAGTTTATGAATTCAGCCAATTAATTTAAACCAAATACTTAGATACCAAAAAAAAACAATTAATTTTAAATCTGATGGTTTTCACAACATAAGTCCAATCCTATTGTAAGAAATTGATATGTCTTCAAGAGTATAAAAGATGAGGGTAGTTGGAAAATTTTCAGAGAGCCAACTACCATCTGCCAAGAGAGCAGCTCTCAGCTCTAAAAGGAATCAGTGGCTCTCACAGAATTCTGTAAGCCTTAGAGTAAGTTCCATCTAAACTGAGTGTACCTTTAGTACAAATAATTAATGTTCCTGACAAAAGAATTCGACGGAGAAGGTGTTCTTGACAGAAGGATTCTCCAAAAAAGAGTTCCTGACAGAAGAATTATTCAGAGAAGACACAGCATTTTCCAGAAGACATAACCTGGCAGTAATTTTGAGAGACTAAATTCTATTTTTTTTTTCATTTTGGTTTATATAAGTGTAACTTGTATTTATTGGAACAGCATACCATTAGAATCTTGTTTTATTTGTGAATAGTTGGTAGTTAAAAGGGAAAGTATTTGGTTTATTAACAGTTAGTTAAATTGTTACGTGCTGATTAATTGTTACTTGTTGATTATAAAGAGAGTGTCAGGAGTTTATTCTATTTAACCACTCCTTTATAACAGGCTGGGGACACCCTGTTTGGGTTTTTTGGTTTTAGTTGTCAGAGGGGTGGGGGGGGGTTGACCTCCGCTTTATAACAACACATCTCCCCCCATCTGCCTCTACAAGAAACCAGCACAAAATAACTCTTAAAGCCACAGACAGAAGACGCACTTGTGTCCACAATAAGATATGGTAATAGGTACAACTTACTTTGACCTGTGGGGTATAATTACAAAGATTATCCAGGAGCCAGAGATGACACGTCTCTGTCCACGGGGCCTGATTTCTCTACCGAAAACAATGTGACATCATCAGATTGGGTGGAACTAAATGTAATTTCAACATTAACTCCTTCAGATTCTTGTACACCTGCATCAATTGTTTCCACTGCTGGAGGAATCCAGAACAGTGGAACAAAATAAGACGCCTCCCATTTGAGACGGAGATGAGAAGGAATTTCTTCCCTCAGAGGGAATGTTGTTAATCTTTGAAGTCCATTCCCCAAACAGTGAAGGCTTTAGGCAACATTGAATGCAGTCAAGGCTGAGTTAGGCAGATTTTTGATCGACAATGGTTATGATGGAAAAGACATGAGAAACAAGAGCTAAAGCAGCAATCAGATCAGCTAAGATTCTTATAGCATCTTATAATAATTTTGAGGGGTTGAATAGCCTACTCCTGCTCCTATTACTCATTTATTTAAACTAAACAGCATCTCAATTCAAGGTGACATCTCTATCAGAGCCATATTGCAAACTATCAGAAAATTGGGTTTACAAATAAGTTTGTGATATCAAAACTTCTGCAGCCTAAAGCTAGAGTGTGATATTTTAAGAGCTGCTCATCCCCTGTCATAGACTCTGTGGGTTTTTGGTTTCCTGAAATTAGTGTCACGTTGCACACTGCTAACTGCTCCTGCGCTGCTTGGCTTTTTCAGGCTCTCCGCTCCATACACACAATCAGCTCACTGCCGTACACTGAGACTTCCTGCTCCTGTACGCCCAGGCTGCCTCCTCCTGTACACCCAGCCTGCTCCTCCTGTACACACAATCTGCCTGCTCCTGTACACACAATCTGCCTGCTCCTGTACACACAATCTGCCTGCTCCTGTACACACAGGCTGGCTGTCTCCTGTACACACAGTCCACATGCTCCTGTACACCCAGCCTGCCTGCCTCCTGTACGCCCAGGCTGCCTGCTCGCTCCTGTACACCCAGGCTGGCTATCTCCTGCTCGGTTTTCAGGCTGCAAGCAGACATTTTGTGTGGAATTCCCCCTTCTGGATGACATCAGAAGTCGAGAGGAGGAGGGACCTCCTGTGACAACAGCCGGGGGAAGAGAATCTGTACAAAATGTCTGCGGTCAGCTGCGTGGATCGCAGCTGCAGTGAGCTACAGACAGAAACGCTGCAGAGAGAGAGAGAGCTAACACAGTGTGGAGCTGGAGGAACACAGCAGGTCAGGCAGCATCAGGAACACTGGCATTTCGGGTCGGGAACCTTCTTCTGAAGCCGAAACGTCAGCTTTCCTAGATAATGGGAACTGCAGATACTGGAGAATGAGGCTCTCTGAAGAAGGGTCTAGGCCCGAAACATCAGCTTCTGTGCTCCTAGGATGCTGCTTGGCCTGCTGTATTCATCCAGCCCCACACTTTATGTTACGTCTGCTTTCCTGCTGTGTTGTCTCTGACCCCAGCATCTGCAGTTCTTGCTATCACAGAGAGAGAGAGAGAGAGAGCTGCTGTGCGTGGGGTTGTATCTGTGTGAGGGGGTCAGAAATATCAATTACCATCGCTGTACCAGTGCTGCACAATTTCTTCCGATTCCCCAGAGATAAATATCTTACGAGGGGTGGTTGGGAGAGAAATAATTTACACAAGGTGGCGCTGGCGATAACAAGTGCTTCCCACAGCAGCAATTTTTCTGGAACTGTGTGTATACGCTGCACAAATTGAACGACTTCTTGTTTTGGAGCGCAGCGTTGTGTCTTGTATTTCATAGTCCTGGACATATGGTCTGGTTTCCCCTATCCCTTTTGTTTCAGTCCGGGTCATGAACCTTCCGAAGGTTTAGATACAGTGACCCCTCTGGTTCAGCAACCGACAGGGAAGATAGGCAAGACTTTGTGGAGCTTATGCTGCAATCGAGACCACCGACACGACGGGCAGAATGGCTTCCGTCACAGCTGCACATTCCTTACCTCTTGTGCAATTGCTTGCTGCTAAATGTATCCTGTGTGTGGCACATGCATTCACTCGTACCTTTCCTCCATCAATGGGGATTCAGAACCCAGAGGCGAGAGGAGATTCTCCCAATCCCCTCAGTGAGGACTACGATAATAAGGCTCCTTAATACTTCCCTAATATTAGGAACAAAAACAGAAATTGCTGGAAAAACTCAGCAGGTCTGACAGCATCTGTGGAGAGAAATCAGAGTTAACTTTTGGCTCTATAAAATTGAGGTCATGTATGAGCACGGATAGAGGATTGGCCAACTCACAGAGTGGAATGGGGGGATGGGAGAAGGGGCAGTTTCAGGATGATAACCTGTAACTAGTGGAATGCCACAGGGATCAGTGCTAAGGAGACAATTTTTTTATATATTAATGACCTGTGTGAGGAAAGTGAATGTGTGAAAGCTAAGTTTGCAGATGACACAAAAATTGGTGTGAGGACAATGTGTTCAGGGCAACAAGGTGGCTCGGTGGTTAGCACTGCAGCCTCGTAGCACCAGGGACTCAGTTTCAATTCCAGCCTCAGGCGACTGTCTGTGTGGAGTTTGTACATTCTCCCCGTGTCTGCGTGGGTTTCCTCTGGGTGCTCTGGTTTCCTCCCCTGCTCCAAAAGATGTTCCTCAGGAAAGGGTCACTGGACCTGAAATGTTAACTCTGATTTCTCTTCACAGAAGCTGCCTGACCTTTTTCCAGCAAGCTCTGTTTTTATTGCCAAAGATCTGCAGGTTAAGTGAATTGGCCAAGCTAAATTAGAGAAGGGTACCAAAGCTGTTCACAGTATTCTAGTTGTGGTCTGATTAGTGCTTTGTATAGTTTGAGCAATACTTGCATTTTTTTTTACTCCATTCCCTTTGAAATTAAGACCAACAGTCCCTGCACTGTTCCCTATTACCCATTCAGTTTGGAAGCTATCTTTTTGAGAATCATGCACAAGGACCCCAAATCCCTCTGTGCAGTAGCTTTCTGTAGTCTTTCCATATTTAAATGTGAACAGCTTTGCTTCCCTTATCTAAGGAAAAATACACTGGCATTGAAGGCGGTCCAGAGAAGGTTCACCAGGCTGATACTTGGTATGGAGGATTTTCTTATGACAAGAGGTTGAGTAGGTTGGGCCTGTACTCATTAGAGGTTTAGAAGAATGAGAGCTGACTTTATTGAAACCTACAATCGTTTCAGGATGATAACCTGTAACCCGTGGAGTGCCACAGGGATCAGTGCTAAGGACACAAATATTTATTATGTATTTTGACAGGACTTGACTGGATAGATATTAAGCATCTAGACCATAAGACTAAGAAATAGGAACAGGAATAGACCATTCAGCCCTTTGATACTGCACCATTATTCCATAGGATCATGGCTGATCTGACATTCCTGATGTCCATTTTCCCACCCTCACACGTAACCCTTGCTTCCCTAACTGATCAAGAAGCTAACTACCTCAGCTGTAAAAATACACAAGGACTCTACTCCACTTCTCTGTGGCAAAGAATTCCAAATATTCAAAGCCCTCTGAGAGAAGAAATTCCTCCTCAAAGTTGTTTCTCCTCGTGGGACAGTCTAGGACCAGAGGGCAAAATCTAAGTAAGGGACAGAAATGAGGAGGAATGTCTTCTTTCAGAGGGTAGTGAATCTGTGGAATTCTCTACCACAGAGAGCCATCAGGCCTGGGTCATTAAACACATTTCAAGGCTGAGACAGACAGACAGATTTTGGAACCAGTAGGGGAATCAAGAGTTATGGACAGAATGCGGGAAGGTGGAGTTGAGGATTATCAGATCAGCAATGATCTCATTGAATGGCAGAGCAGGCTCAATGGCCTACTGCTGCTCCTGCATCTTGCTGTCTTATGACGTTCACTCTTGCTCACCGCCAGACCATTGTACAAGTGGCTCCTCCAGCTTGTCATGCCATTTAATAAGGTCAAAGCTGGTGTTTGACTGAACTCCATATTATTTGATACCTCTGGTTACCAAAAATCTGTCTACCCCAGATTTAAAACTAAAAATGGAATATCAATGTTCACTTCCAGGAGAATTTTGAATTATTATCACTATTGTGTACTTAAGTATTTAATTTCCTAAAATGCCTGGTTCTAATTTTCAGACTACAGTCCCCACTCCTAGGCTCCTCAAACAGCAGTAATAGTTTAGGTAGAAAAAACGATCTGCTCCCCTGCTGTTCATTCCAAGCCAGTTGCATGTGGTTTTACATAGGAATACACAGGTACCACACTTTGAGAAGGAGGTGAAGGCTTTAGGGATGCTACATAAAAGATTAAGAGAAAAATGCCAGGGATGATGAACTTCAGTTATGTGAATAGAAGCAGAGCTAGAAATGTTTAAAATCTTGAAGGGTCTTCACAGAGTACATGGGGAGAAACTGTTCCTAATAATGCATCAATGAGTGGCACAGTGGCTCAGCAGTTAGCACTGCTGCCTCACAGCACCAGGGATCTGGGTTGGATTCCACCCTTGGATGACTGAGTG
Source organism: Stegostoma tigrinum (assembly GCF_030684315.1). Classification (NCBI taxonomy): domain Eukaryota; kingdom Metazoa; phylum Chordata; class Chondrichthyes; order Orectolobiformes; family Stegostomatidae; genus Stegostoma; species Stegostoma tigrinum. Next base: position 5,436,223 of record NC_081391.1, read on the forward strand.
GAGTCTGCATGTTCTTGTGGCTGCGTGGGTTTCCTCCCGGTGCTCTAGTTTCACAAACAGTCCAAAGATGTGCAGGCTGGGTGGATTAACCATGGGAAATGCAATGTTACAGGAATGGAGTGGATCTGGCTGGCATGTTCTTTGGAGATCAGTGTGGACTTGATGGGCTGAATGGCCTACTTTCATTCTTTAGGGATTCTATGGCCAAGAGCTAGAGAACACCAGTGTAAGGTGATGAGCAAAAGATCCTAACAGAAACAAAAGTAAAACCTTTCTTTTAGTGCAGCAAGTGGTTAGGATCTGGAATGAGAGATAACAAGGTGTGGAGCTGGATGAACACAGCAGGCCAAGCAGCATCAGAGGAGCAGGAAAGCTGACATTTCGGGCCTAGACCCTTCATCAGAAAAGGCGGAGGGGAAGAGGGTTCCGAAATAAATAGGGAGGGACGGAGGCGGATTGAAGATGGATGAACTGTCTGAGAGCATGGTGGAAGCAGATTCAATCTTGGTTTTCTATAAAAAGCACAGAAACAGGCCATTCAGTCTGACACGTCTATACAGGCATTTATGCTCCAATCAAGCCCCTTCTATCTTTTGTCATCTACCACATCTCATATTCCCTTCCTGCTCATTCACTCTGAACTTCAACGCATCCAGATTACTCACTTCAGGCTCTACATGTGGTAAAGTATTCAGCATTTTCACTATTCCTAGAGGAAAAATTTTTTTCTAAATTCCCCTGGTGACTGTCTTATATTAAATGGCCTCTGCTGGTGCTCTTCCCCACAAAGGGAAACATCCACTCTGGATCAGAGTAATTCATTTTTAAAAAACATCTATTCGGTCACAACATAGTTACATGCAATGCCCATGTTGCACGCAGGTGGCACTGGTGACTTGGTTGGTTTGGGCTCTCTTGCCAGATGGATGCGGCAAACGGACTGATCGATTTGACCAGAATAGCAGCTCATCTACATCTGCCTCATTTCCACAGTCATTCTCACCCACCTTTGCTCACCAGTATATCAGATTGCCAAATGGTTGGTTTTCCATTTGTCCGGATGAAGACAAAACTAAAATCTTCAGCAACATGGTTCTCTCTTCAGCAATAAACAGGCAAAGTCAGTTCTTTTCAGAGGCACATCACAAATCTTCAGAAGAGGCAGGCCAAGTTGGTACAGTTGAAGATGCCAATATGGTTTTGACTTTGTAAGTAAAAACAAAAAAAAATTGTAAACTTTTACAAACTCCTGGTCAGCTCAACAGAAGTGTTGCATCCAACTCTGGCCATCACATTGTCGAAAGGGAGTCAAGGTTTTGAAGGACAATGCAGAGGAAAATTAAGGCAGGGATCACTACATTTTTAAAGGGAAAAATGGGTGTACATTTGAAGTGGAGGAAAACACAGGCTGAGCAGCAAGATTAATTTTAGATCGATTTGGCACAGGCATCTTCAGTCAGGTCACCTTCTGTGCCATAAAGGTTCAAGAATATTTTTGTTTATTTGTTCAACTTGGATTCTGTCAAGAAACAAATATGCTGTAGAATTTTATTAAGTGTGTTAATTTCCCAGCAATCTTCCAGAAAGCACTCGCCAATGTCTCAAATAGTTGTTTGGGAAGGCAGCAGTTTAGAACCAGCCTTACACATTAAGTGTTTTGAAGGGGCTGATAGTTCTAACCAAAAGGACAATTTATGTTTATAATCATGGCTTTCACAACCTCAGAACATCCTGAAGTTTTTTATAGCCAATTAAAGTATGTCAGAGGTGTAGGCACTGTTTTAACATTGCTTTGTGGAAACTGACTTCTACATTCCCAAACTCCTCTAAACAGTAATCAGGCCGCCAGCAACAGCAATGTGTATGTCACAAAGTGATGATGTCAGAGGCACAGCAGTAATCTCATTGGATCAGTAATCCAGAGGACCAGACTAATGCTCTGGGGAACACAGGTTCAAATTCAGGAACAAAAACAAAATTGCTGGGAAAGCTCAGCAGGTCTGGCAGACCTAACGTTTCGGGTCCGGAGACCCTTAACTCTGTTTCCTCCTCCACAGATGCTGCCAGACCTGCTGAGCTTTTCCAGAAACTTTGTTTTTGTTCCTGATTTACAGCAACCACAGTTCTTTTGGTTTTTAGGGGTTCAAATTCAATTGATAGAAATCCACAACTGAAATCTAGTCTCAGTGATTTTGAGAATATCATTGAAATAGAGGCTCATCTGGTTCCTCGTGTTCTTTAGGGAAGGAAACCTGCTGCCTTTAGCTGGTCAAGTCTACACGTGACTCCAGACCCATAGCAATATGGTTCGACTTTTAAAAGCCACTCAAGTCAAGGGCAATTAGACATGAGTAATCGATGTCATCCTTGCCAGTGATACCAACATTTTAGATTTTTTTTTAAAATCAACCTGTTCATAGTTAGGAGAAAAACATCCCATGACAGAATAACAAACTGTTTTAAACATGTCAAGAGGTGTATATTGTTCCTTCGATCGTGTACAACATTTTAGTCCTGATCCACACTACGAAAAGAAAATCTCCAATTGTGACACATTTTCCTACAATCAACACCAAAACTGTCTGTCTGTCAGTCCAAGTGGGGAACAGTGCAAATACAAAGCAGAAACAGAAGCTGCCAGGAATGCAATGGCTTGCTGAGTGCATTTATGCTGTAGACACTCCCAGGTCAGGTCCAGCACAGGCAGTTTGGAAAGCTCCCGTAGCTCCCAGTCTCCATCCTGGTAGTCCCACTCAATGAGAATGCCAGCTGGTGCTGCTGACCCACAACAAGCTGGATTCAGACAATTCATTCCCAATGTCTAGGTTTTTTGTCCCTGGAATAGGTCGCTGGTCTGTCGCCAGAGAGGTGCCACTCCAGATTGAGCAAACCAGTTTGGTCATGTTAAGAAACGCACATTTCTTGTGCCCTCAGCTCCAAGGCTTGAACCTGGGGCTTCTGATTCAAAGGTAGGGACACCACCCACACTATAGATCATGGATATAGAGTCACAGAGAGCAGAAAGGGCCCTTAGGCCCACCAAGTCTGCACTGACAATAACTACCACTAAAGGCACTATGCATATTATGATATTTCAAGTTCTGATCCAGTATTTTAAAAAAAGGTTGTAAGGTTTTTGGCCTCCACTACCTTCCCAGGAAGGGCTTTCCAGATTCCCACCAGCTGCTGAGTAAAAAAGTTTTCTCTTAAATCCTCTCTGCATCTGCTGCCCTGTACCCTAAAACTATCCCTCGTGACTAAGCCCTCAGCCAAGGGGATCAGCGGCTCCATATTCGCCCTATCATTACCCCTCATAATCTTCTACACCTCAGTCATGACCCCCTCAGGTTTTTCCTGTTCTAAAGAAAACCATCCAAGCCTATCTATCTCCTTATAGCTCAACTTCTCCATCCCAGGCAACATTCTGCTGAACCTCCTCTGTGACCCTTCTAGTGCTATCACATCCTTCCTGTAGTGGGGTGGCCAGAACTGCAGACTGTATTCAAGCTGTGGCCTGACTAACGCTCTATAAATTCCTTGCTCTGATATTCTACACTATACTGGGACTGTACAATTTCTCTCAGGAATTCACCAGCATGTGGCCTGTAATCTGGGTTGAATTTAAATCTAAGATAACGAGGTGTAGAGCTGGATGAACACAGCAGTCCAAGCAGCATCAGAGGAGCAGGGAGGCTGACGTTGCGGGTCTGGACCCTTCTTCAGGGAGAAAAAAAGTGTTCATTCAGCTCAACACCTTGTTATCTCGGATTCTCCAGCATCGGCAGTTCATGCTATCTCTGAATTTAAATCTAGCTCACTCCTGGGGCGGGGGGATTACTCACTATTGCCCCAGTCATCTTCACATCGAAATAACTCCGGAAACATCAGCTTCGGAAAACTCTGCATCACCCTCAGCAGCGATAATAAATTCAGAGAACACCGCTAACAAGACGACAGTGAAAGCATTGCCGGGCCTACTCTGTGCACCCTTATCTCTGGCGACAGTGGCTGGAAACGTCGGTGGAGCACGGAGAATAGTCTACGTTGCCAACACAACCAAAATATCCAACACTTCTGGTAGTATCCCCAATTTTAAAACCCCTCCCCCCGCAACAACCATCAAACAAATTACGATTATTTCTTCCAATGAATTGATCCGTTTAAACATACTCCGGATACACCACCCTGAATACAATTCCATTCAGCCGCTGCCGAGGCGATGAATCAGTCACCCGTTCAGCAATTTCCCGGTGGGGACGACTTAAAGCAGCCCGAGGGGAAACGCACTGTGAAGCCAGCGAGCGCTAAGACCCAGCGGCTGTCAACCCAGGCAAAGCTGTGCGGAGGCAGAAAGCGGTGCTGCGGCTCCAGCTGACCACGAGGTCCCAGCTGTTTCCCGCCATTGCTGAATGTTTTTACTACAACAGCGTACGTACTTTAATAAAAACACGCGAGTCTGCCAACAACAGCTTTGCTCTTTTTGTGTGTGTTTTGGAAACTGGATGCAAAGGGTTCGATGGCTTATTACGCGGGGCAGAAGACCTTGCAAGAATTCCGCAAGGCGGAGAAAGAAGTGATTGGAGGCTTATGCAGGTTTGTATCCAGTTTGTTTCTGAAATAAACAATGTATCAATGGAGAAACATCAGGAGGGGGAGACGTTTAGAAACCACCTACACGTGGATGGGTGTTAGGGGGAAATCCCAGAGCGTTGCGCCGGAGGGAAGGGCCAAGTTTTTGTAAAGCGAGAATGCAGAAAAGCAGCTGGAAAAAAAATTGGTTCCTTTTTTTTAAAGAAAGGAAACTGGCAGTAGAGCTAAACTAGGAGACGGGATCCTAGCAGCAGTTGCGGGAGACAACCACGTGGGAATCGCTTGGATCGCCAAACGTTCCATTTTGGAATCTCGCAGCGATTGTATCCAAAGTTTGCAACATTTAATAATGTATCAACATTCCAAATGGCTGCGCACGTGGGGATTTCCCTCGGCTGCAACCCCTTTTCAATCAGATTTTCTTCGCTTCTTGTCCAACAGATAATGGCCGCTCCTCTCCTCTCTAATTTGTTTTGTAATAGAGGGACCCTCCCACTTTTTTTAGAAATTCGTGTCCTCCTTCGAAACAAGTAAAAGTTACATTTTCTTCTCCATTCTCATCTGTTTTATCTTTCATTTTTCCTTTAACGAATCGCAAGTTCTACTTCAATATTTATTTTCGCAGGATTTGAGAGGGGAAACCCTGTTGTCTGTTTGTTGTTCTTAGTAGTAGGAATTGCGTACAAGCCTGAGAGAACGCATTTTAAAACGAGCTTAGTAACTCTGTTTCGGATGCATTTCTCGTTGGAAGAGCCAGGAGAAGAGAATATTTGCGTGTTTATGGGTCATCCGATCTGAGAGAGGTTGGGTTCAAATACATATTTTTAAACGTATCTGCCCACTCTAACCGCATCATCCCCTTCGGGGAAAGAATCCAATTCAAATCCAGTGCCATATTTTGTTGGTTGCCGCGCAATAAGATTTCGCCAACGTTGAGGGAAAGTGTCTCCAAACAACCATCGCAAAGCAACTTTAATGAATGGTCAATTTATTTAATTCAAACTTCTTAATCTTTTATTTTAAAATGGGAAGACGTAACTGAATTAAATTTTAATATCATAAAGAGTGCCTTAGATACATAGTTACCAGACATTTGTTTTAGAAACTTGACCACCTTATCCAGTTTTCGAGAAATGGAATGACCTCCATGCACGTTCAAAATATATCCGATTTATCATGAATGTGAATTCTGGAGGAAAAAAAAAGCAAAAATCAGTTTGAGGAAGACGAAGCAAACGTTTTCTCTTTTTTTTATAAAAACAAACTTATGTCAGTAAAGTATTACATACTATCGTATTAGCATAAGATCCGGTGTCCTGGAACTCATTGAAGAAGTTTTGGAGAGGGACATGTGGTGAATTTTATGAATGGACCTGCAATTGACTCGACTGTTCGCGAATACGATTGGTTGACGAAGCTGTAGTCGGTTTGTGATGGGCAACGTCGCAAGGGGGCGTGAACTCAGGGGTGTTTCGAACTGACTTGTGTTTACTCTCTTGGATGTGTACAGTACCATAGAGTCCATTGTATCAGCAGGATCTTCTTAGTATATGTTGTGCTCCTTCATCGTTGCTTGTGTTTTTTGTAAATTAAAAAGTAACTATTCCGTTTTATGCTACCTTAACCCAAAATGCAGTTGCTGTGGGTCAGCCGTGACTGAGTGGATCCTATACACGCCTCTGAATCACAAGATTCAAGTTCCACTTCAGGACATGAGTTCAAAAGTTAAGGCTGACACTCCAGTGCTGTACTGAGCAGAAGCAGAATTGTTGGAAGTAGCATTTGTGCCACAATGACCAGATCCAAAAGATAGATTCTAGCTGTTTTCCCCCTGATACTCTATCATTGTCATCTTTGAAATATCAACATCCTGGAAGCTGTCATTTGACAAGAACCTGAATTAGACCTACCGTAAAAATACAGCGGCTAAAAGATCAGGGCAGAGTATGGGAAATCTGTGGCAAATAACTCCCCCCTGGAATCCCCAAAGCCTGTCCATCATCTCCAACTGAAGAAACTTGACACCATGAACAAAACGCACCTCATCCCGCCCCCTTAAACTTTCACTCCCATCACCACCAACACACAGCGGCAGCACTACATACTGTCAATACAAGATGCACTGCAGTAGCTCAGCAAGGCTGTTTCGACAGCACCTTCCACAAGGACAAGAGTGGTGGGTGAGCAGGGACACCATCTCCTGCAGGTTCTCTCCAAGCCACTCATCATCCTGACTTGGAAATATATTGCCATTCCGTTACTATCATGGGGTCAAAAACATTTTCACAAAGCAGTTGGTTAAAATTTCAATGCACCCTCTAAGATTGACTTATTGTTGTCATGTGTTCTAAGATAGTTTTGTTTTGCGTGTTATACAGGCAAATTGTACCATACAAAGTACATCAGGGTAGCAGAGCAGAGTACAGAGAGAGAGATCAGGTTAACATTTGAGAGGTCTGTTCAAATGACAGTGATGGAGAAGCTGCTGTTTAATCTATTCGTACATATATTCAAGCTTTCATACCTTTTGCCTGATGAAAGAGGGTGGGAGGGATCTTCGATTATGTTGGCTGCTTTCCTGAGGCAACAGTAAGTATAGATGGAGTCAGTGGATGAAAGGCCAGTTTGCATTATGGATTGCACTGTGTTTGTGACTATAGTTTCTGGTGCTGTTGGGAAGAGCAGTTGCTATATCACCCTGTGATGCATCTGGATAGAATGCTTTCTATGGTGCATCTGTAAAAATTGATAAGAGTCTTCGTGGACATGCCAAATTGCCATAGCCTGCTGAGAAAGTAGCAATGTTGTTTACTTTCTTGACTGTAGTGTCAACATGGGTGAACCAGGACAGTTTGGTGATCACTCCCAGGAACTTGATGCTCTCGACCATCTTTACCTCAGTACTATTGATACAGACAGGGGCGTGCCTTCCACTCTGCTTTCTAAAATCAATGACCAGCTCCTTCATTTTGCTGATGTTTGTGAAGAGATTGTCTTTACACCATGCCGCTGTCTCTTTTCCGTGTTCTATCTCACTGTTGTTTTGAGATCTGACCTACAACGGTGGTGTCATCAGCAATCTTGTAAATGGAGTTATGGCAGAATTTGGCCACACAGTCACGAGCGTATAAGGAGAATAGTGGGGGCGGAGTACACAGCCTTGCAATGCACCAGGCATTGGGGATTACAGTAGAGGACGTGCTGTTGTCTATTCTTATTTGTTGCAGTATGGTTTAGGAAGTCCAGGATCCAATTACAGAAGGAGGAGCCAAGACCTTGGAGTTGAGAGATAAGTTTGTTTGGAATTATGGTGTTGAAGGTGAAGCTGTAGTCAATAAATAGGTATTCTTGTTATCTTGATGTTTCAGGAATAAGTGTAGGGCCAGCTATATGGCATCTGCTGTGGACCTTTTGCACTGATAGGTGAATTGCAAAGGATGAAGGCATTTTGGTAGGCTGGTGTTGATGTGAGCATGACTAACTTTATAATAATGGAGGTCAGAGCCAGGGGGCAATACTCATTGAGGCATCCCATATGATTTTTCTTTGGCTCTGGGGTGATGGTGGTCTTCTTGAAGCAGGTGGGGAATAATCCAAGGTAGAATCAATTGAGGCATTGGGTGGCACGGTGGCTCAGTGGTTAGCACTGCTGCCTCACAGTGCCAGAGTTTGATTCCAGCCTGGGGGCGACTGTCTGTGTGGAGTTTGCATATTCTACCCGTGTGTATGTGGGTTTACAGTGGGTGGTCCAGCTTCCTCCCATAGTCCAAAGATGTGTAGGTTGTTTGGATTGGCTGTTCTAAATTGGCCTTCGTGTCCAGGGATATGCGGGTTAGGTGGATTAGCCATGCTAAATGCGGGTTTACAGTGATAGGGTACAGGAGGTGAGTGTAGCTGGGATGCTCTTTGGAGGGTTGGTGTGGACTCACACAGCAGGGATTTTTAAAAGGGAATTGGATTGTTTTTTGAAAAGGAAACTTTGCTAGGGCTATGGGGAAAGGACAGGGTAATTGATCTGGATGAATTGTCTTACAGAGAGGGGGCACACATAAAGGGCTGAATGGCCTCCTCTTGTATGTATGAAAGAATAAATAAAGCTACTGTCCTCTGGATGAGACACTAAGCATTGCTGAAGTAAGAGATCCCGTGATTTTCCAGGGTTTTTCCCCAGTGTCCTGGGCAATATTTATTCCTGAATCAATATCACAAAGACCGGATAATCAGTCTTTCTAATCAGTTTCCTGTTTGTGGGGATTTGTTAAACACAAATAACTTGTTGCATATCCTGTATTAGAATAATGACCACTCTTCCGCATAGTAAAGCACTTTGAGACCTCTGGCAGTTATGAAAAGCACCATTTAAATGAAAGTCCTCGCAATCCAGTACTGAAGGAGGCAATTTGGCCCATTGTGCCCATGATGGCTTTTCAAAAGTTTTCTCCAATTGATATCTCCTCTGCTGTTTTTCCTACATCCCTGCAGTTTCTTCCTTTGTAAGTTGCTATATCTAATTTTCCTGTCGAAAGTTGCTAATTTTACTTTAGTCACCTTTAGCTCTTTTAGCAATGACCCTTAATCTTGATCCGAGTATCTGGATGTTTTTCAAATGCTGAAAAAATACTTTGTAACAATTGAAAGGGTTTTGCTACACATTAGGGAATTTTCTCTTTCTAACCTTCTCTTCCCTTTTTCCAAACAAGGTGAGTCATTCAGTACAGTTGTCCCAGAGGTATTGCTAGCTCTGTAGTACCCAGTATGTGGCTATTTCCTTGCATAATTGCTGTTGGTGATGGTTAGGTTTTCATCCACAAGGAATTCTCAGGGAGCATAATGTTCCTCTGTGATTGCAATCAGTTTGCCACAGACCCCATTTGGAATACCACATTCAGTTTTTGGCAGTAAATCTTAGGAGGGTTGGAGGGTGACGTTGTGAGGGAGCATGGTGAAGCAGATTCATTGTAATGCGAGCAGGGTTTTTGAAGGGTTAAGTTAGAGGACAGTTGGGACAGTCTTGTATCTGTCCCCTTGATAGCAAAAGATTCTGGCTAATCTGATTGAGGATTTAAAGGTTTGATTGGCCAGATAAAGAGCAAGGTCGCCTTGAGAGAGAAACTGGTGATGGGACAGACATGCATACACTACCCCCTCTAAAAGCCATGGTTTGTTGGACTTTTCAAGATAGGAGAATATTAGGTTTTTGTTTGCTTAGATCACGAAGAAAGGGGCCAGGAATGGAGCTCAGGTACAAATGAGTCCCAATCAAATAGCACAGTGGGACAGCCTCGAGGTGCTGAACGGACTCCTCTCGATTCAGATTCACTGGCCAGGTGGCAGCCCCACTCAAAGGAACTGATTCCGAGCATGTGTGTGTTTCTCAAAGAGTGAAGGATTTTGCAGCAAAATTTGAGGTGGCACAAGAAGGTCTTTTAATGACATCAGCTTGACTGTTAAGGTTTGGCGTTTTGTGATCACAGAGCTGACTTTGATAGAAATATCTCAGTTGTAAGCGATAGAGAGGGGGAGGGAGTTTGGTATTTTGGGACCTCTGGGCCTGCTAAGAGCCCAGCCCTGAGGCCAGGCAGCCAGTGCCTGCTGCAGCTGTTTGTTCATTTTGCTGCGATCACCTGGGCCGGATATTCCGTTTGCCACTCGCAACTTTGGCTGCTTTTCTAAATGTTGGACTGGATCCAAGAAGAGAATACTGGCATGGAGCCAGCTGTGGGACAGAGGGCCCTGTGAGCAGCACGTCTCCAGCACTTGCCGATAAACAGCTTGGGCTGGTCCAAGCGCTGCGTTAATTTTTGTTTCAAAATGCGTTACAGAGTACTGGGGCAAAGCGCCAAGATACAGTGTCGTCACTGAGTTAATTTAAAAAGAAAAATATTGCCATGGGTGAACTGCAGAATATTGGATGTCAGCCATGACATGATCTACTTCTTGTTCAATGCCCTACACATTCATTACTGCTCAATGCTCTAAACCCATCACCTAACGTTGGCCCCTACCCCCATCCTCTATCCTTCAGTGACACTCGACCCAAAATGTTAACTCTGATTTCGCCCCACAGATGCTGCCAGACTTGCTGAGCTTTTCCAGCAATTTCTATTTTTTGACTCTGACTTACAGCATCCGCAGTTCTTTCAGTTTTGTTTTACATAGAACACAGCAACTAATTCAGGCAATTCAGCTCAACAGCTGCACATATCAGCCTCTCTCCTGCTACAATGAAGTGTAAGAGGTGTATTTTAAGAGGTATAAGGTGTATTTTATCTTGGTTTTTAATACGAAGAAAGGTGGAGGCAGAGGTGTCAAACAGTCTGCTCCAAAGCAAATAAAGTAAACAGTTGTGAGACCTTGTGCATTTTTTTAAGAAGTTGGTAGAATAGAAGCAACCTGAATGGGTGGTGTTAAGCTCCAACAGAACCAGGATTTTTAGTTTTAGGTTTTTGGATATAGAAGCTCTTATTCCTCTCCCTGTTACAGCCAAAAGCTGGGGTTCTCTTCTTGTAGCTAAAATCGCATGTGAGATCCTGTTTTACTCAATTTGTTTTTGTCAAGGGTGTGTTTATGGGATATTACTATATTGGAACAGATAATTAGTAGTTAATTTATATTATTTTGCTAGTTACAGTTGAGCCAATTCCTTTTTTTTTTGTCTGAATTTTAACTATAGTGTGAAAATAAAGTGTGTTTTGCCTAAAGTCGAGTAGTTTAACCAATCGAATTGTATCCGGAACGCAGTGCCTGACAGTTCACCTAGATTCTAACCTTTTCTTATTTTAAAGGTATCTTCTTAAAATATTTTGAGAGTTTGGTCTAGTCCATAACACTCCCTCCTCTCCAGGCATTTCAGCTACCTCATGACAGGATTCCAGATCCTCTCAGATTCAGATTCTAAGTGCAGTGAGAGACCAGGATTTGCAGAGAATCTGGTGACAATATTGCAGATCTGGCAAATTGGTCAACATGGGTCGAGTGGAGGGAGTGAGATTGTGGGTGTAATGGAATTAATTGTTAGACTGTTGAACCTGGTTAAGGGAAATCCTGTACTGTCTAAAGGCTATTCTGTCCCAACTATTATCCTTTCTGTAAAGAATGGGGCAACTGCTTGCCTTCAAATGTGAATCACACAGAGGTTGTGCTTGGTATCCTCCTTAGATGTGATCACGACACCATCTCAAACTGGCAGAACGCCAGCAGAGAGGAAAGTGGGAATAGGGCCTGAAACTGCGCTGAGTCACATGTTAGCTATTTTTTAAAAATTAAAGTTGTTCATGGATGTTACTGGCTTTTCCAGCGCTTTATTGCCTATCCCTAAACTGCCCAGAGGACAGTTGGGAGGTGACCACATTGCTAGAGCACTTATGGGTCTGTCTCTATCTCTGGCCCAGGAGACCTGGGTTCAAACCCCACCTGCTCAAGAGGAATGTCACAACATCTCTCAATGGATTGATCAGAAAATTTGTTCAATCTCTCTGCTGTGGGTCAGGAGTTGCATGTAGGCCAGACCAAGTAAAGATGGCTGTTTCCTTCCCTAAAGGACATTAGTGAATCAGATGGGTTTTTCCCAACAATTAACAATGATGGCACAATCACCATTAGTCTAGTCCTTTATCCCAGATATTTTAGGTTATTGAATCTAATGTCCCTATTTGGCACGTAGGAACCTTGGGCCTGGAGTTCTAGATTACTAGTTCAAGTGACATTACCATTTTGACACCACCTCGCGATCTAAGTTTCAATGTGGGGTTTTCAGATCTTCATGCAAGCTCAGGCCTGACTTCTGAGTTCCTTTTAAAGAACTGTTAGCAGAGTGTAGATGACAGTAAGGTGACAGACAGCAAGTTCCCAGCTATCCAGGCTGCAACCTCGTAGCAGAATCCAAGCACATGACCACTGAAGTCACAGCCTAGCCCAGACACTTCTGCACATTCATTAAAATTCTGACTCTAAAAGAACTGACTGCTAAGAACAGAATATTTGTATGATTTAAACCAGGGAACCTAACGATACAGGATATACACCTAAACTGAATTATAGAATCCCTAGTGTGGGAGCAGGTCATTTGGCCCAAGGAGTCCACATCAACCCTCCAAAAAGGATCTCACCCAGACCCTGCCCTGTAACCCTGCATTTCTCATGTCTAACCCACCAAGCCTTCACAGTCCTGGACACTGGGCAATTTAGCCTGGCCAATCCACCCTAACCTGCACAACTTTGGACTGTAGGAGGTAACCGGAGCACCTGGAGAGAACATGCAAAGTCCACATTTTACCCGAGGCTGGAATTGAACCTGGGTCCCGAACGCTGAGCTCCCGTGGCATCCAATGTTTGGACTCAAAATATTGCTGCTTGTTTGGAGTTCAGTTTCTCCTGTTCTGAAGAAGTCATATTAGGCTACGAACATGAACTCTTTCAGGAAAGTGCTGGAGAATCTGAGCATGTCAGGCAACATGGAGACGGAGAAACAGTGACCTGATGAGGTTCTCTAGAAATTTCGACTTTAATTTCAGATCCTCAGCATCCGCAGGTCTTTATTTTAGTAACTGTTTTTCTCTCTCCACAGAAGTCACCAGACCTGCTGAGTTTCTCCAGCAGTTTGTGTGTTTCTTTTCCTGAAATTTGAGATCTCCGGAATGCGTGGGGTTTTGATTTGATGGTCTTAGTTCCTGTTGTCTCTCTTGTCTCTTGTCGTTCACCGCAGCCTCTCGAACATCGCGCTGACACCGGAGAGCCAGCGGGATCACGACCGCAGGATTCGCAGGGAAATAGCCAACAGCAATGAGCGCCGGCGCATGCAGAGCATTAATGCTGGCTTCCAGTCACTCAAAGTGCTGCTGCCGCACACAGACGGAGAGAAACTCAGCAAGGTTTGTTCACACCTGCAGGATCCATCCTCCTTCCTGCCATTGTCCCGAGCGAGCAGACTGGCGCCTGGCAAACAAAAGCTTTTCCTGCGTTTTTTTTTAAACTGGAGCTTTGCGCAACGCTTTCCTTTTTTTAATATACGGACTTGAACCGCACATCCACAGCTTGTTTTGTGCTTCTGTTTTATTTTCTTCTTGGCTCAGGGTCTCCGTTTTCTCCAGTCCCTGACTCTGCTCGACACTAACTGTGATGCTTCCCGTGTTCGATCAGCCTGATGGTGTTGGCTAATCTCCGACAGCACAGGAATCTCTGAGCCCCCCCCCCCCCGCCCCGCTATGAGCTTTGTTAATTCCATTCCCAAACCAGCTCACAAGGTGGACGTTCGGGAGCTCTTTTGCATAGACTGCTGTGAGGGGCAGAGTAGACAGATTGGGTAACTCGAAGGTGACGGAGAAAGACGGGAAATGTGGGTGCCAGGAATGTCAAATCAGCCCTGATCCTACAACATGATCGTTCAGCCCCTCGAGCTGCTCCGACTACTCCTGTTCCTATTTCTGATGGTCTTATAGAGTGGTACTTGGGAGCTATTATCCTTATCTGGCCTTGCCTGACGGGGTTGACACTTTGAGGTTCATACATATACAACTAGTGAGCTGCATTTCCCAATTCTGGCACCTAGATCAGCCCTTTTCAGAACTGTACCTTCGGCTGCTATTTCACCCCCACCGAAACCGCTCCGCTTTTCTACATCTCTCCCCTCAGTGACTGTTTCTTCCAACTGACCTCTTTCTGCAATTTATTGATTGCCAGCCCTGACCCTTTCCTGATGTTACTGTGCGACATACATGCAAATTGTGGTAGAACACAGTGCACGATGAACTTTTCGAAACCTTACAGCACAGTGGTAATATCGCTGCCTCTGGGCGAAAAGGTCCTGATTCAAGTCCCCTTTTGGGATGTGTTGGCTGCAGAGATGTGTCATAACATGACTGATCAATTGATTGAAAAAATGTACAGAAAATAAATTCTGGAAGGTGATTGATTCTTGTGCCTCTCTTCTGACAGGCAGCAATCCTTCAGCAGACTGCTGAGTATATCTTTGCTTTGGAGGAGGATAAGACCCGATTGGTGCAGCAAAACGCACATCTGAAAAGACTGGTCCAGGTGAGCAGGAGGGTGGGTTGGCATGGCGCCTGCAGCCAATGTAAGAACCACTTGCTGGCCCTACAGGAACGTCACAGCACACTTTGTGCATTAAGTTTCATTGGTTAAAATGGACAAATGCTTTGGGCTTCCACACTGCGCATCTCCAAGGAGATCAAAATTCAGGAATGGAAATGTAAAATAGTCGCCAATGTATCCAATTGGGAATTCAGGAGAAACCTTTTTGTTCACAAATTGGTGAGAATGTGGAACTCTCCTTAGCATGGTGACTGCTTTAGATGAATTACAGATGGATTTATGTGAGGGTTTCATTCCTGGAAAACATCACAAACAGTGAACATATTTTATAATGGGAGGCAATTCTGGAGGTTCCAACAATCCAAAACTCATGTTGATATATAAAGACAACAAAAATAACATTTTTGACAAATATGAACAAATTACTAAATTTGTAGATGGTGCTAAGCTATGGAGAATAGTGAATTGTGAGGATAATGCTTGAATGACTTATAGATTCGTAGAGATGTACAGCACAGAAACAGACCCTTCGATCAACTTGGCCATGCCGACCAGATGTCCTAAATTAATCTAGTCCCATTTACCAGCATTTGGCCCATATGCCTGTAAACTCTTCCAATTCATGTACCAAACATTTGTCTTTTAAATGTTGTAATTATTCCAGCCTCCACCACTACCTCTGGCAGCTCATTCCATGTACACACCACCCTCTGCATGAAAAAGTTCCCCCTCACCTTACGCCTATGCCCGCTAGTTTTGGACTCCCTTAACCTGGGGGGGAAAAAAAACTTTGGCTATTCACCCTATCCATGCCCCTCATGATTTTATAAACCTCTCTAAGGTCACCCCTCAGCCTCCGACGCTCTGGGGAAAATAGCTCCAGCCTACTTGGCCTTGCCCTGTAGCTCAAACCTTTCAATCCTGGCAGCATCCTTGTAAATCTTTTCTGAACCTTTTCAAGTTTCACAATATCCTTCCTATAGCAGGGAAACCAGAATTGAATGAAGTATTCTAAAGGTGGCCCAACCAATGTCCTGTACACCTGCAACATGACCCTCCCCATTCTTCAGAGGGATGTGGACAGATTTGTCAAATGGGCAGATACCTGACAGATGAACTTCTGTGCAGAGGTAATGTATTTAAAACAATAGAGTGACAATACTGGCTCATGGTACAACGTTGAGGGGAATACAGGAGCAGAGGGACCTCGAGGATTCATGTGCATAATTTTCTGAAGGTGGCCAGGCAAGTTGAAACATTTGTTGAGAAGGCTTATAGGATCCTTGGGTTTATAAATAGAGACATTGGGTATAAAAGCAAGCCAGTGTTGCTGCGCCTCTATAAATCATTGATCAGAACACATTTGGAGTATTGTGTTCAGTTCTGGACATGTTAAAGCCCAGGAGAGAGTACAGAGGAGATTTACTAGAATGATGCCAGCAATGTGGAATTTTGTATATAAAGGAAAGATTGAAGAAATTAGGTTTATTCTTCATAGATCAGAGAAAATTAAGAGATTTAATACGCCAATCAGATTCTTGCTTGACGGGAATGCAGGTTTGACCACTTTGATAGTGGCATTGTGGTAATGTTCCTGGCCTAGTGACCCAGAGCGCTGGGGACACTGGTTCAAATCCCACCACAGTGCCTGATGGAATTTAAATTCAACCAATGATTTCCTAAAGAAAAATCAGGAACATAAAGCTGGTCTCAATGATGGTGACCATGGCGTTATCGTCTATTTGTTGTGAAACCCATCTGGTTTACTAACGTCCTGTAGGGAAGGAAAACTCCCATCCTTACCTGGTCTGGTCAACATGTGACTCCAGACCCACAGCAGTGTTGTTGACTTTTAACTTACCTCTGCGATGGCCTGGACAGCCAATCAGTTCAAGAGCAATTACAGATGATCAACCAGTGTTGGCCTTGTCCATGACATCCACGTCCTATGAAATAACAGATTCCTTTTAATAAGCTAAGGTTTGAGTGTAACTTGGATATGTCTAAAGGGAAGCAGAAAGACAGTGTGTAATACTGGAGCAGCCACTAAACCTCTGCCAAGAGATATGCTTAACACTCAACTTCTTTTCATCTAAACCTATTAGCAGCAGATCCTTCTATACCTCAGCTTTTCACATACTTTCTTAGCTGTTTCTTCCATCCATCAATACCATACACTGCAGCTCATCCATAGGATACTCTCGGGAAGCTTCTTCTGAAATCCTTTGTGGATTTGCTAGTCACCATCTTATATTTGTGATCTGGGATGTGCTGTGCCAAATAGCCTTTTTCTGTGCATTATGTAATTCAGTGAGGGCAGCATTTCACAGTATTGCATATTCCAGTACTGTAAGTAAATGTATATGCTTAAAGCTCAGTGGTTCAACAAATCTGCTGAGATTAGGGACAGGGCTCTGAATTATCTGCTTTTCCTTCTACCGTCCTGTTCAAAGAAAATGCTGATCCTTGTAGGAAAATGAGCAGCGACAGAAGGTGCCGCTGATTTGATTTCTGTTCCATTGCCACAGTTCTGCATTGCTTTGTCTGGGCTGTCTGTCTGTCTGACTGGGGAAGGGGCCACAGCTGCCGGAGGAACTGCTTACCCAACGGGTCAATGCTGGAAACTGCTGCCCATCCAACAGTGCAGCGACAAAAGCAGCAAAACTGACGGTGAGGTGGTTTCTCAGAAACCCTCCAGGGACATGGTTTCAGTCCTGTGTTCTACAAAAACTGCTTGCTGAAGCCGAGATAACAAGGTGTAGAGCTGGATGAACACAGCAGGCCAAGCAGCATCAGAAAGGATTAGGCCCAAAATGTTAGCCTTCCTGCTCCTATGATGCTGCTCGGTCTGCTGTGTTCATCCAGCTCTACACCTTGTTATCTCGGATTCTCCAGCATCTGCAGTTCCTACTACCTCTGCTCACTGAAGCCCCAGGCTCTCCATTACACAGCTTAAGTAGGATTTTGCAGGAACAGGTCATTCACTTCAGTGAGTCCATGTCTGAGATTAAGCTACTCAAACCTCTTCTCAGCCTTGTTCTCCTTGGGTCTCAGCTAATCCTTCTCCTTTCTTCGTCCTCGCGTTGTTTCACTTCCTACAATGGTTGGCAGTGCCACTGTCTGGGAAAGAGGGTTTCTCCTGAATTTCCTGTTAGATTTCGTGATAGCCATCTTCAGGAGATTGTCCCCTAGGATTGGACCGTGCCACGAGTGAAACCTTCTACTCCAAGTCGACCCCAATCAGACCCTTTCTTCATTTTGCACCATCTTTGTGGCAGAATCCAAATGCTTGAGCTATTACAGTTGAAGGGTGGACAGTGAGTGGGCAGTTGCTCTGTGTAGAATAAAGATCTTGTTCTCTAGCACTGTACCATTGTCCTCCCACCCCTGGTCTATCTGCTCTGCATGGTGTCTTTATGAATTGCCCTTGTTTGCTCTTGGTCACAAGGCCTGGACATATTGCTTTTGTTTGCAAAGGATGGGTTCCTGCAAAATATTGTAGGTCACTTCTAGCAAATGGAAATGAGCCAAGTTATGAGCTTGACCAATTACTTTAAACTGGTGGCTAGTTTGGGGAAGCTGTTCAAGCCTTGAGCCTTTCTTTACGCACAAGATCAGGGAGTGCACAATTCCCTGTTGCTGCCTCCATGGTGGCACCTAAGCCAATCAGAGCCAACTTGCTGACCAGTCAGTCTCCTTTTCTCCTGTTGTATAAATTGTTGTGATGGTCTGAAATTTGGCATTTGTCCTGATGTGTGAAAGACAGAAAAACTTTGACTTGTTGTTGTTTTCAGTGGTGTTCAAATTCTGTTCTACCTCACAGCCATTTATAAGTTTTGGGTCATTTACTTGACACTTTTTATACTGAACAAGACAATGCCAGGTCAGGGTGGCAGGAATTGTACTGTGTGCCTGGTCCATGTTACACCTGATCTTGGAGTCTCTGCTGCTGGATGATGAATATGTGAAATCGAACTGGTTCCATTATATCCCTCATTTTGGGTGATTCGAATACAAGTGTTTAGAATATAAGAACAGGAGGCCATTCAGCCCTTTCAGTCTGTTCTATCTATGAGATTGTGACATATCTGTGTGTTAACTCAATCATTCACCTTTGCTCCTATATCCCTCTGACTTTTTTTCTCAATAGGAATACAATCTCTGATTTAAAATGTTTAATTGCTCTGCTGATTATTACAAGTTTCATACTTTCAGCAACCTTCAGTCAAAAAAGACTTCTCTCCTGATGGGCCTAGCTTTCATTTTAATTTAATGTCCATTGGGTATCTCCCACCAGGAGGCAGTTGACTCTCTGTTACTCTGTGTTTGATTCAAAGTCCTTAAAAACCATAGTCCGATTACCTTCCCAGGCTCAGCTCATTTACGTAATCCTTCCTCAAAATCAGATTGTAGGAATACTGCCGTTGGCATATTCTCTATCACAATGTTTCTATGGTATTTCAAGCCTTGCTGAGTGAGCCTTACACAGATGTGGTTTCTACTTGCCTTCTCCCTACCCCGACCCCCCCCCCAATCCTGTACCCAGGAATATTCTGGCTCCTCCCCAAAACGGAAACGAGGTGACGAATCCGATGAAGGGATCGGTTCTCCGGATTCCGCAGATGAAGAGCTGGCTGAGTTAAGGCAACACCTGGAGAAGGAGAGGCTGATCCGGATTACACTGGAAGAGAAGGTTTGTTAGTCCTTTGCCCCAGGGGCTGCTGGGACCATGTGCCCATCCACAATTTGCCTGTGACGTGGCCCTTCAGCCTGCCCTCGGGCTTGGCTTGGTAGCAGACTCCATGTCGTTGCCAACTGGGTCGTTGGTCACGTTCCTCACACAGTGCCCAATTCCACTGACTTGACGTTCCCACTTCTGGCTGAAGTATGTGAGGGCCTCCCCTCTGAAAGGACAGTGCGGAGTCCCCCTGGAGCTGGAAAAGTGCCACTGGTGCCAGCTGCCAAGAAATGCAGGCTCAGAACTCTTGTCAGGTCCCCCATCTGACCACTGCTTCTGGACTGAGTGGACACAGGAACCCCTCTGGACTGCAGCTGACGGATGAAGTGTGCATCCAGACCATAACGTCACAGAAGCACATGGACGTCCTGAAAAGCCACACTCAGCAACCACTGCCATCCACAACCCACCATGACACACCTATCATCACACATACTGCACACATAGACCAGACCCAGTCTTAATTTGGGACAAAGATACCCCAAAAATGTTTTTATAAACAAAATGGTTCCAAGGATGTGGGAGTGGGATTTGGGGAGGGGGAGGGCAGAACTTCACTCATTTGCACTTGCAAAGAGCTGACAGCCTGAATGTCTATGCTGTATCATTCTGGGGAGTCACATCAGGCACTGACTCCATCGGCCTTCTGGCCCCTTTCTCCCTTTTTGTAGGTGAAAGCTCTGGAGTCACAGCTACAGCCCGGCAAGCTGAAGGAGATCCTACACCAGGCCCAACTACAGCAGGAGCACGATGTGCTACTAGACCGGCAGAGGCAGCTTCTGGAGGAGCAACAGAGAAGCATCAACATACCAGCACAGGTATCACCTTCTGCAGCTCCTCTCTCCCTCAGGCAGCCTGGACCAGGCTGCATTCTCCATAACCCTGTGCCCTCTCCCACTCTATGGAGGAAATTGCTGCCTCCTCGACATCTGTCCCCTATTCCTGAACTTCGTGCAAGGAGGCCAATCTGGATATCTCCCCGTGGGCCTGCTCGTAGGGGGCATGGCCAGGCCCAGATTGGAGCCACGCTGTGGAAGGAATTGTGGTTGATCTTGGGTGGATACTGTAATGCACTGTGTACGTCATTATGTGGGGGCCTTCCACACCCACTATATGCCACAGGACCTGGTCGGTCAGTGTGGTGCAAAACCAGCAATAGACTACTTAACTTAAAGCAAATAAAGTACACTTCTTATTTACTACGTCCCTTTAAGGAGGCAGTATTATTAACTGACGAGCCTGGGCATTGTCACCTTGGTGGTTATTAGTTAGAAAATTTCTACAGCACAATATTTCAATATTGGGTCTTTAACATGCATTTAAAATGTTCAGATTTTACTTTTGTTTTAAAATATTGGGCTACAGCAAGTTGGGGGTAAATGTAGGGTGAAAAATTGGCATGTATTTATTTGATATAAATCTGAAAAACACAAATGGGAGACCTCATAGAAGCAGCCAGACTGAATGCAAATATATCCAGGCACCTTGCTGTGGTGTCCACGTTCATTCCCTCTGTACCTGTTCAAAAACAAAGCTCCCATGTATTATTGCTTCTTTCACTAACTTGCCACTGTGATCATCAAACTACAGCATAGGGAAAAGCCATTCGGCCCAATGTGCCTGTGCCAGCCCTCTGAGCTACTCCATTTGTTTTCCCTTTGGAGTATTTATCCACTTCATCATTCAGTTTTATTATTGAATCTGCTTCCACTCATTTTAAGGCAACAACTCACTGCTTTTTAAAAGAAGTCTTCTCATCTCCCCTCAGGGCTTTTGCTGATTTATTCGTTCTGTCTGGGAATGGGGGTAACGATAAAAACTGCTTGCACAGTGGAACAGCTGCATCCCATGCTTTGGTGTGTAACATTTAATTTATCTTTGACTGACACTGTCAGGTCCGCAGGTGGGATTAGTGACAAGGCATTGCTATCTTTGCCATTGGGCTAGGCAGGAATGGAAGGAGTTTGTAAAGATGCCCACCACCAGGACAGTTGCAGCAAACAGCACAGCAGTCATTTGGTCGTACAGAAAGTGGATATTGTTGAAAAGAGAAGCATTTTGTCAAATCTTTTCATCAGGACAGAAAAGAGTGCCAATTTTTAAAACATCACAACAATTTATGCGACAGAAGAAAAGGGTACTAATTAACTGTACAAAATCGCTTTCTCCATGGCAAATGCCCCAGCCAGTGGAGAACTACAGGCACTCTGTTTTACATTCATGTTGCAGTCATGTGGATCGTAATAGTGGAGACTCTAGTTCCCTTCCATTACAGTGGCCTAGTGCCAATGTAACTCCACTAAGAATCCGAAGGCGCAGGCTAATGCTTATGAGTTCAAATCCTACCATAGCAGCTGGTGAAATTTAGAATTCAATTAATAAGTCTGGAATTGAAAGCTAGTGTCAGTGACGGTGACCACCGACTGTTCTGGTTCAGCAGTGTTCTTTATAGGGAAGGAAATCTGTCGTTTTTACCAGGAATAGGCTAACGTGATTCGAGACCCAGAACAATGCGGGGAACTTTTAACCGTGGCCAAGCAAGCCACTCAGTTCAAGTTAGGGACAGGCAACAACCATGTTGACATCCCACAAAATGATTTTATTTAAAGGGTGACCAAAAACCTCCCCCACGTTCACAACCTGCTGGTTCGACAGATAACCTGTTTGGCTACATTATAAATGCACTTTCCTTAAACAAGTTCTGGGGTGTGGCTTCAACCTGGAACTTCTGTTCACTGTGCCACTAGACCTTCAAGTACATAGCTAGGACTCTCAAATCTGAGATAACTAATGAATACAATAAGGAATCAAGGAGGAAGCTCTACACTCGGAATCTGGAATTTGCTCACACAGGGAGGTGAATAGCGTTGACGTATTTAAGAGAAACTCGGGAGAAAGTAACACAACAAGCTGATGGGGTGAAATGGGAGTTCTCCCATGGGGGGCTGGTACAGATCTTTTGGGCCAAATGGCCTGTTTCTTTGCTACAAGATTTCAATATGTAACAAGGACTGGAAATGATGATAATGGTTGGTGGCAAGGGGGAGGAAACTGGAAGGGGAATCCATAAAATATGGACCAATGAGTTAATAATAACTCATTGTCCCCTGGAATTGAGCAGGAGTTCTAGAATGTATTGGGAGACATGTATTCAGGGAATTCATTTCCCAGCCTGACATTTCTGGAGGAATTAACCCTCCTTGGTGGCGAGGGCAAGTAGCTGACTGCTTCTTTCTCAGCGGTCTGTGTTACTGTTCTGTCTCTGTTGATTAGTTTTGATTTTCTCCTGTAAATGGATATGGTCATAGCTGCTGTTGCATTTTTCCTTGATCTGTTGCCAGCTCAGCCTCACAGCCTAGCTGGCTGCTCCTTCCGTCCAGACCCATCACTCTTCTCCTGCTGCTCCAACTCTGCCTTCTCCTGGAAATTTGATTCACAGGTAGAAAGTGTTTGACACGCTTGCCTTCATTGCTCAGACCTTTGAGTATAAGCATTGGGACATAATGTTGAGATTATACAGGACATTGGTGAGGCCTCTTCTACTGTGTGCGGTTCTGGTCACCCTGTTATTGGAAGGATATTATTAAATTGGAGAGAGGTCAGAAAAGATTAACCAAGATATTGCTGGGAATGGAGGATTTGAGTTATAAGGAGAGGCCGGGTAGGCTGGGATCTTTTCTTTCCACTGGAGTGTAGCAGGTTGAGTGGTGACCTTTTGTAGATGTTTATAAAATGAAGGGCATGGATAAGGTGATTAATGACCTTTCTTTTTCCCGCACAGTTAGAGGGAATTCAAAACTAGGGGACACATTTTTAATGTGAGAGGAAACATTTTAGAAAGGACATGAGGGGCAACTTTTTTTTTACAGTGGTTCGTGGTGTGGAATGAACTACAGAGGAAATGGTGGATGCAGCTACAGTTCCAAAGTTTAAAAGGCATTTGGATGAGTACATGAATAGGAGATGTTTGGAGGGACATGGGCCAAAAGCAGGCAAGTGAGACTAGTTTAAGTTTGGGACCATAGTCAGTGTGGACTAGTTGGACCCAAGGGTCTATTTTTGTGTTGTATGACTCTATGGGCCTGTGGGTTCCCAAAGGTCACCGTTTCTCAGCAGCCTTGCTGTTTGTGAGTTTCTGAAAGGGTTAAACAGTGTGTGCAGGTTGCTGAGAGTGGGCTTGTATTCCTTCATGCGCAGAAAATTTGAATTGTCTTTTAAGATTAAAGCATTCCATTGAGATGGAGAGAATCTGCAACAAAGGGTCTTTATCTTAAAATTATAGTCAGGCAACTCAGGAATGTTGTTGGAAAGTATTGCTCACATGAAGAAGAGTAGGAGTTTAGAACTCTCTGCCTCAAAAATGCTGCAAAGACAGGGCTGAGGGAGGGTAGGTGCCAATGTTAAAATTCAAAACCGAGACTGATACACTTTTATCGGAAGAGAATATTAAATTGGGTCAACGGAGTTAAGATCCCAACTAGCCATGATCCAGCTGAACTGCAGAACAAGCTCAAGAGGCTGGATGGCCTTCCAGTTCTGAACTCCACACTAAGTAATATATTTCACTGTTGGAATTTTGGGGTTACCATGTTGCCTTTGAGTTCCACGTCAGATCTTTTGGCTGCAAATAACCTAGTAAAAACATGGCTTGTGTCTTCTTCATCTCTATACCAATGGCTTAAATTAAGTCTTTCTATTCGAGACCCTCCCTCTCTGTCTCTGCAATGGCTTGGTGTGTAGGGATGTATTTGTGGAGATGAGATTGCTGCCCTATTCAAGCACAGAAGTGTTATTCAAACCAATGTTAAAAATGTACAGGTGTCACATTGCGTAGAAGCTCTCCGGAAGTGAGGGTGACAAAGCTTGGTGTTTCCATCTCTTTCTTTTCCTTGCCCATTTTCCTGATGATGTTGAGAAAGTAGAATGGGTAAGGAGGTGATCACTGATGGAAAAGTGCTTCTCTCACTTCTAATAAAGTACTGGAATGTCAGATTCAATACTCCGTACTTACCAACATAGCAATGAGGGGCTGTGCTTGGTATATTGCAGTCAGATCAACTATTTTAACAGAGATAATGGGAACTGCAGATGCTGGAGATTCCAAGATAATAAAATGTGAGGCTGGATGAACACAGCAGGCCAAGCAGCATCTCAGGAGCACAAAAGCTGACGTTTCGGGCCTAGACCCTTCATCAGAGGGAAACGTCAGCTTTTGTGCTCCTGAGATGCTGCTTAGCCTGCTGTGTTCATCCAGCCTCACATTTTATTATCAACTATTTTAACAATTTCTTTGTGTCTCTTTCTCTGCATGCCTCCCTTTTTGACCCATCTGTCCCTTCATATCCATTTTTCATTTGCCTGGATTTTTCATCATCCACTTTCTCTCTCGACCTGCCTGACTCTCCCTCCTTCACAATGTATGCAGCTGAATTTTTTTTATAACGGCCTGTGATTTTTTTTTTCCTCTGATGTTTCTTGTTTCCCTCCCTGTTAGGTGTCTATCTCGCACAGTCCCCCAGCTCCAACTCAACACCCGACAGTCATAGTGCCAGCACCCCTGACTCCAAGTGTCCTCCAGGTCAATGTGGTAACCATGGCGCCGAGCTCTGTCATCAACACAGTGTCCACATCGAAACAGAACTTGGATACCATTGTACAGGTATGAGGGTGGGTTCAGAGGGACACTATCACATTTACAGGATCAGATAGCTACAGTGAGTTGAAGGGTCGCTCTTGTGGGTGGTCACTCTGGTCCGGGAAGTTGTCTTCCTCTACTTTTCTGTTAGGACTGAAGTGGCTTGTGGTTTCCTAGCTCTGGTAGATTTGAATTGAGGACCTGAAGTGAGTGTAGAGACACTGAGTGATGATCTTTCAGCACAGTAGCGGGGTGGGGGTGAGGAGAGCTGACCATTTCATAAGAGGGGACTATTAATATTGACATATGTTCCCATAACAGGGCAAAACAAGAGGGATCACCTCAGTATTAAATTTATTTTATTGTCTTCAGCAGTCACCTAAATATAATCTTTCTCTTCCAAGGCTATTCAGCACATTGAAGCCAATGAACAGGGCATCAAAGAGGACCCAGCGAGAATGGAGAAAGACATCTCAGCTTTTGTGAACCTTGACAGGATGCAGGAGGGCGTCAAGGAGAGGGAGTGGCATGGGCTGGTGACAGCTTCGCCACTGATTATCAAGAGTTCCTTCAGTGACATGGAGGCTGGAAGCCAGGACACTGATGGGAGAGATATGCTGGCAATGCTGAGGAGGCCCAAAGTGGAGGTGGAGCCAGTTCCCTCTGTACTGGTCCCAGGAACTGGTGTCCTCTAAGGGAGACTGTAGAGACGTGTCAGTGCGAACCAAGGAACGGAGGACATTGTGGCCAGTCTATAGAGTTTGAGATTAAGGGAACCTTGAGTGGCATTCCTCCCAAACTAACCCCTTTCTATCCTTCCAGAGTGAGAGCAGCCTTGAATGTACTCTCGTTGCAGCTTTGTGCACCGAAAGGTGGAAGGGGTTGATTTTTCTTGGCCAGTTCAGATTGCTGCAGTTTCCTCTCTGGCCAGTTGCATCTGAGAGATAAGCTTGTTGTCTGGATCTCCTGTCAGTGAATTTATTAGCACATATGGCTGACTTCATAATTTCACACCATCCAGGTAAATCCAATATCTTTCACAAAACTTAATTTACTTTAGCAACTACCACTGTAGTAAATTACACTTTTTCAACAGCCCAATTTTTGATATTTGGTCACCAGTGTCAATCTACATAGCAAAATAATCAAGCATTAAAATGCAAGGGCAAATGTCTCTTGTGACTGAGTGCGATTCCAAGACCAGGTGAGAAAATATTGGACCATTTGTCTCCTAGCAAAAGACTATTGCTTTTTTTTTGTGCCTTGCTCCCTGAAAGCTGTGCCTCGATTGAGGTGGTTTGCCTGTGTCACTCACCTATGTGCCCTGTATTTGCTCTCCTTGCTTCGAGAAGCTGACTTTAATGTACGTACCTTGCTTAACAAACATTGGTAGTCAATTTGACTGGGGTGGGAGTAATGCGCATTGTTTGACGCTGGCTTTATCACATGCTCATACTTTCCACTGAAAGGTTACTGGAGAGTGAATTGGCAGCAAGAGACCAGGCTTCATTACTTTATTCCCGGCCTGACCCAGGAGATCCAATTTAGCAGTGCAATGCATACCTCAGAGCAACTTTGCACAGACCAGGAATGGAAACTGGGACCTTCTGGGCTGGCACTGCACCCAGTAATTCATTATAGAACCGTGAGATTGGAAGAACCCCAAGACATATTACACCTAAAAATCAGTTATGAAGTAAACACACTGATCAAGCCAAATCCCTTCTCAAAATATTTTAAGAGAAAATATCTGGTTAGCAGCAAGATTTGAAACGAGCACGAGTGTGACCCTGTACCTTCGGGATGCTCTACCCGTGGTCTGAAATGGAGGGGTGGAAAGAATCATGAGATTAGGTTGTTAAAAATGACTAGCCAATTTGGGAACAGTTTGGATGGACTCTGCATTTGTGTAGATTTTTTGAGCAATTTGGGCTGATTAACTGCTTCATGGTGTATGGATGCATTGTGGAGTCACTACAGGGTTTGATGTAAGGCTTTACTGTAGGTGATATCTTTTTACACAATTTCTTTTTCAAAGAAAAAGTGCATTTATGGGATAATGCTAAAGAAGAACCTGGCAGTCTTTTAAACAGATATGAATTGTCTTTTATGAGTCACAGTATGAAATGTTGTCAGTGCAGCATGTGGCAGAACAATCTTTGGTCCCAGGCCTTTCAGTATATTGCTAGAATCTGGTTGGTGTAGCCCAGTCTTAGCAGTACTACTCCCGTCTGTATATTGTATGGGAGGCAAGGGTTGTACAAAATGATTTTAGAGCACTTAAAGTTGAGTTTATAAAGGTTATTTTGTTTATTTTCTTAAAATTTCACACTTCAAATTGTAGTGTCTTTTTAACAATTTGAGTGTAATGCTTTGCGCACAAGATTGACTTGTGACTTTTTCGGAAAAAATGCTTTGATCTCTAAACTGATGGTTTGTGCCCTTTTTTAAAAAGAGCACTCCATGTGTAAATGTATCATCTTGAATGTTGTTTCAGCTGTGTAGAGCATAGAGGCCTCAGGGTTTCTTCTATGTCAACTCAGAGATAGGGTGGATTTACAGGTGTGCTACTGACAGGATTTGCAGTTTCTTGTTGGCTGCCCAGTCTCCTTTTGTACAAGCATGGGTGTGAACCATGTGCAATTATCCTCCCCACGTCCAGTCTGCTTCCAAAACACAATCCATTGATTGAGATACATCAAAGGAGATTAACAGTAATAGAAGGATTGGGGGGGAAAAAAAACCCAAAGGAAACAGTGTTAGCAAGTGTGTCCAGGAAAGTGGAGTTAATGATCTAACATGATTTTATAGAATGGCAGAGCAGACTTGTAACTATTTTGTCAATTCCCTGGTTTCATTGGCTGTCTTCTGTGCTGTAATAACTGTATGATCAGCCATTCAATGTCAAGTCTGTGTCAGAGGAGTAGTTGAGTGTTTCTTTCAGGCTGCTGCTTGTTTCCCACTGGAAGTTATGGTTGAGGTTGAGAGGGTTTGCGGCCCTGGGTATTTTTGACTTTTCCTGCTGCACACGTGGTCTACAACTGTCTGGAAGTGACTGTCACAGGCCAAAAGCCCCCCACAGACAAGGGTGAAATTGTGAAAAGCTCTTCAAGTGAATTAGCAAGTAGAAATTTATGTTCTTGCTCTGAGACCCAGAGCAGGCGCAGATTGAGATGGACTGTGATGTGCTTCTGCAATTCATGGAAACTTGTTTTGAGTAAAGGACCACATGTGATCTTTGAACACTGGGCACCAGAAGGTGATTTACACCCATTGAAGATTAGACTGAGCAAGAGTTGCACCAACAGAACTTGTGCTTACCCTTCCGTGGGGTGAGCTGCAATGCTCATGCCAATAGAATTACACATCTCACTGAGCTGAGATGGTGTTAGTTGGCAGCATCAAGAGTGGGGATGAACATGGACATTTCAGAGTACTCTGGCTGTAGCAGAATAGCAATAAATGAACACGAACCATGCATAAAGAATGATAATTGGTGACAGGGTTGAAAGTGCATACATTAGGGATGCTGTACATGAAGGAATCCTACAGCTTTGCCTATGGGTGTCAGACTCTCCAGCTGCATTGAGGCTTACAGGATGTTAATTGGTTATCATCTTCATGTTCTAACATACAGCATTGTCATTAAAGCACTACCAGCTTTTTTTTTCTAAAATAGATGTTTCATTATATTGTGTGTTACTGAGAAATTCTTTTGAAGAACAACACTTCTGAATGTTTTATTTATTGCTTCCTAAACAGAAGGGAGTTTGACAATCTGCTCATGTTGATAGTGGAAGATCCCTGTCCATGTCAGCCATTACTTAGCTCAAAAGGCCGCTTGTTTTGCATGTGAGAGGTTGGAGGAATTGCTGCCTGCATTCTCCACTCCCTTTGGGGGGCAGCACGGTGGCTGTGATTAGCACTACTGCATCACAGGGCCAGGGACCTGGGTTCGATTCCACCCTCAGGTGACTGACTGTGTGAAGTTTGCACATTCTCTCTGTATCTCTGTGTGGGTTTCCTCTGGGTGCTCAGTTTTCCCCTCAGTGCAAGGTGGATTGGCCATGTAGTGTACAGGGATGTGCAGATTAGATGGGTTATAGAGCATCCCCCTAAGGGTCAGTGGGGACTTGTTGGGCCAAGGGCCTGTTTCCACACTGTAGGGATTCTATGATAACATAACATAGTGAGAGCAAGAGTGACAATTTCACCCTCAGTTCCACATTTTACTTTTGATACTAAAAGAAACAACGGATGTGGGGGCTTTGGAGGGGATTTGCTGGGATGTTGCCTGGTGTGGAGGGAGGGTCTTGGGGGGGGACTTGGGGCTGTTTTCGTTGGAGGGAGGAGGGTTGAGAGGTGACTTAAGGGAGGCATGTGGAATAGTCGGAGGGTTGGATGGGGAGAGCCTTTTTCCGGGGATGGTGGCGGCGAGCGCGGGGGGGCGTGGCTTTGGATTGGGGGGTGAGGGATGTGGGACGGATGTCAGGGGTGGTTTCTTTGCTCGGAGAGTGGAGCGCTTTGCCTGCAACGGTAGTAGATTCGCCAACTTTAGGTACATTTAAGTCGTCATTGGATAAGCATATGGACATACATGGAATGGTGTAGGTTAGATGGGCTTGAGATCGGTATGACAGGTCGGCACAACGTTGAGGGCCAAAGGGCCTGTACTGTGCTGTAATGTTCTATGTTCTATGTAACTCCCAAATGACAACAGGCTTGAGGCTCTATCCCTCAGACCCCAGAAAGTGCTAGTTCATTAGAGCCGAAGAGGGGAGGAAAGGGCAGTATAGCTACATAGATCATACAGAGGCCACCCCTTTAAATTAAAAATTATAAATTCATACTGCTGAGTTCTTAATTTATCCCACATGTGGGAAATTGTCCACTTGGTCTTTCATCTGCTTCCCCACTACTGAACAAATATGGTTAACTGTATCAGAGATAATGGGAACTGCAGATGCTGGAGAATTCCAAGATAATAAAATGTGAGGCTGGATGAACACAGCAGGCCAAGCAGCATCTCAGGAGCACAAAAGCTGACGTTTCGGGCCTAGACCCTTCATCAGAGAGGGGGATGGGGGGAGGGAACTGGAATAAATAGGGAGAGAGGGGGAGGCGGACCGAAGATGGAGAGAAAAGAAGATGGGTGGAGAGAGTATAGGTGGGGAGGTAGGGAGGGGATAGGTCAGTCCAGGGAAGACGGACAGGTGAAGGAGGTGGGATGAGGTTAGTAGGTAGATGGGGGTGCGACTTGGGGTGGGAGGAAGGGATGGGTGAGAGGAAGAACCGGTTAGGGAGGCAGAGACAGGTTGGACTGTGGGTGGGGGGGAGAGCTGGGCTGGTTGTGTGGTGCAGTGGGGGGAGGGGACGAACTGGGCTGGTTTAGGGATGCAGTAGGGGAAGGGGAGATTTTGAAACTGGTGAAGTCCACATTGATACCATTAGGCTGCAGGGTTCCCAGGCGGAATATGAGTTGCTGTTCCTGCAACCTTCGGGTGGCATCATTGTGGCACTGTAGGAGGCCCATGATGGACATGTCATCTAAAGAATGGGAGGGGGAGTGGAAATGGTTTGTGACTGAGAGGTGCAGTTGTTTGTTGCGAACTGAGCGGAGGTGTTCTGCAAAGCGGTCTCCAAGCCTCCGCTTGGTTTTCCCAATGTAGAGGTAGCCACACCGGGTACAGTGGATGCAGTATACCACATTGGCAGATGTGCAGGTGAACCTCTGCTTAATGTGGAATGTCATCTTGGGGCCTGGGATAGGGGTGAGGGAGGAGGTGTGGGGGCAAGTGTAGCACTTCCTGCGGTTGCAGGGGAAGGTGCCGGGTGTGGTGGGGTTGGAGGGCAGTGTGGAGCGAACAAGGGAGTCACGGAGAGAGTGGTCTCTCCGGAAAGCAGACAGGGGTGGGGATGGAAAAATGTCTTGGGTGGTGGGGTCGGATTGTAAATGGCGGAAGTGTCGGAGGATGATGCGTTGTATCCGAAGGTTGGTAGGGTGGTGTGTGAGAACGAGGGGGATCCTCTTTCGGCAGTTGTGGGGGGGGGGGGGGGGGGGGGGGGGGGGGGGGCGGGGTGTGAGGGATGTGTTGCGGGAAATACGGGAGACCCCATTTCCACTCCCTCCCATTCTCTAGATGACATGTCCGTCATGGGCCTCCTGCAGTGCCACAATGATGCCACCCAAAGGTTGCAGGAACAGCAACTCATATTCCGCCTGGGAACCCTGCAGCCTAATGTATCAATGTGGACTTCACCAGTTTCAAAATCTCCCCTTCCCCTACTGCATCCCTAAACCAGCCCAGTTCGTCCCCTCCCCCCACTGCACCACACAACCAGCCCAGCTCTTGCCCCCCACCCACTGCATCCCAAAACCAGTCCAACCTGTCTCTGCATCCCTAACCGGTTCTTCCTCTCACCCATCCCTTCCTCCCACCCCAAGCCGCACCCCCATCTACCTACTAACCTCATCCCACCTCCTTCACCTGTCCGTCTTCCCTGGACTGACCTATCCCCTCCCTACCTCCCCACCTATACTCTCTCCACCTATCTTCTTTTCTCTCCATCTTCGGTCCGCCTCCCCCTCTCTCCCTATTTATTCCAGTTCCCTCTCCCCATCCCCCTCTCTGATGAAGGGTCTAGGCCCGAAACGTCAGCTTTTGTGCTCCTGAGATGCTGCTTGGCCTGCTGTGTTCATCCAGCCTCACATTTTATTATCTTGGTTAACTGTATCTCAAGTTTTTAATATATATTAAAAGAACAGCTTTTTCATGAAAAATCAGTCTAGGAAACTTGAAATAACATGGGATTGATACAGATAATTAAGACAACCATGAATTCACCAGATTTTAATCATATGAAGGAGGCAAACAAAGACATTTTTAGGGTCAGAATAAGTAGAGCTCTCATACTTGATATTTACATTTATATTTCTCTCTAGTTAGATATTCAATCTCCTTTTCAAAATATATTGATTGTTACTGGGGAGAAATATAATTGAGAACCAATTAACCTAGTTGCAACCTCATGGGAGTGGCTATTTGTCCACTTGGGTGCTCAAAGTTGTATGTCAAAGACTAAGTTATCGTGCCCCTTTGACCAAATACCCAAGATATTTCAGCTAGGAAGTGCTCAACTTTCACCCCTTTCCCCATGAGAACTTTACCATGAAATTAGTATTTCAGTAGAGTCATTTATGCTTGGCTGCAGCTCAAATGGCATTTACAACCCACTGCTACATCTCCGTTTGACCAGAGTATAAGTCTATCAAATTTCTCCTCATATTCAAAAACCACAACATGCACTGAAATCACCGGAAGTAGGGATTGCTCATCTGTATAATCCAAGGTGACTGACAGCATCCAAATGAATGCCCTTTGGAGGTTAGCTAACTCAGCAGATTGCAGTACAAGGGCTTCTTTAATGTTATCTACTATAGCAGAGGATTAATCAAGTTTTAAACCTGAAATAGTTCAAATAAAAGCCTTTGGTTTCATGCCACAATACAAAACCGTGCTTAACTATGCCAAAGGTAGGTTAGAAGCACATTAATGTCTGTCCTCCACAAAGTTAATTTGTTCCCATGTTTTTCTTTCTAAGGCCAGTCCATGTTTGCATTAAATTTTCCACTCCACAATTTTAAACAGTTTATTTTAGCATTAATTGATAGAAGAGGCATCAAATATCCCCAACGTTTGTAGTGAAAGGGTTAATACTCTCAAGTCTCAGTGTGAGTGATAAACCTGTTTCCAGACCCAGGTCACCATAGACATTAAGCAGCATGAGAGTTTATTTGCATGAGAAACAATTTTTTTCCGTTTCAAAAAAACCAAAGTCTATAAGAAAGAGACTCAAAAATATAGCAGGCTACTCTGAACATTGGGAGGTATATAGATACAAGAGCAGTGCATGGGGTGGTGGGGAGGGAATTCTAATTAAGATTAAATTTCCAACAGCCTGTGATCTGCCCCTTTATGGCTTGGCACCAAATTTAGTTGATAGTTTTCCCACAAAATTCATCACCTTGGGGTTGTTCTGGTATTTTGAGATGTTAGCTGGGTTCTGGGCCACATCTTGGAATGCAGCCATTATCTCAGGATCCTGCAGAGAAAAACAGATAAATAATGCTCTAATAGACAAGGAATGCAGGAAAATGCACAAAGTTTAAGGCTAGCTTCATAAATTTTCTTTTGACTGCCAGTTTCTGAGGCTAAACGAGGATCATAGCTCGCTCCCAATCTGTGTACTCAGCAGATCTCATGAAAAGTGACAGAGCAATCCCAAGTTAGTAATCATGCCAACTTCAACTCTAAATCACAAAACAGGATTACCGGAAGTGCAGCCATCGATAACTCTGACAATAGTTCAGTTCTCATTCATTCATACACCCTTTCTGGAATGACTGAGGTCATCATGAAGGTTCTACCTTCTTGATCTTGGCCAAGACATGGCAAACCTCTGGTTAAACCAACACCAGTCATCTGTTTATAATGAGAGCTGTTCTATGGTCCTCTGGAAGTTTAGCAACTTTACTGTCACATCCCCTCCCAATTCACAATACAATTCTGTCCAAAGCCATATTAAACATAACTGGGGAGTGATATAGTTTCTTAGCTCTTTGTGAAGGTGCATTCTAGTATGAATCACTGCCTTCAAAACAGGCAAGATAAAGGGGAAGCAAAAACATCTCTCTCCCCAAACAAGTAGCTGCTTTCAGCCTGTAACCACTCAACAGAAATTGGTCAAAGCAGGTGAAAGGACTACAAACTGCTATTGTCTAACATGAAGAGGAGAGGAAAACAAAGGTAGCAAGAAAGCAAGTGCATCACAAACGCACAGCAGGAAACATGATGCTGAATACATATCTCATTTCTCTTTGAGACATTAACCAAAGGCAACAGTTTCTCAAGCTGGACATTCATCTTATAAACAGCGAGCTTCTTTGTAAACATATGTTTCAAAAGTCAACAATTTGACCTTCTTGGATATGTACAGTGACATGGCATCATTTGGATCAGATAGCCCAGGGGCTTAAATATCAGGATTCCAATCCCAATCCCTCTACTATCCACCACAGTAGTGGCAACTCTGACTACAAGAGTTTTTCCAGTGAGAAACTACCACACACGACTGTGCGCTGAGACTGAAAACTCGATTTTCAGTTACCTGCATAGCTGCAAGCACCTCTGGGTCACCAAGTAGATCATTCAAACCAGGCATTCCTGCCATCCCAGGCATTCCTCCTGGAAAACCACCAGCACCTCCTGAAGATAGGAAGATTACAAAATAATTAATAATGATTCTGAATTCAATGACAAGGTGATCAAGAAGTAATACAGAAACAATGATCTTTTCCCATGATTGATGGAACTGACCTCCAACTGAACAGATATATATATCGTAGGCTGTTATTTGTATAAATGTGTGAATACGTGCCAAGAAAAAGCTGACCTTACTGGCAAGTGACAGAAAGCAGCGGTCAGCTTCAAAGACAGCAAAACAGTGTCTTCAGAAACATTTTCAGGCTTTAACAATTGTTTAAAAAAACAAAAAGGCTATTGTGCTTCAATCTTACACTCAAAACGATAACTTGCTCTCTCACCACAGATGCTGCCTGACCTGCAGCGATTTACAGCATTGCTGTCTGTATAAAAACTTAATCTAGAATGTCAGAAATATCTCTAAACAACAAGCACATTGGGTTTCTAAATTATCCTGGGGTCAAATTCTACATTCAGAGTGTCATGGAGCAAGGAAATATACCCTTTAGTCCAATACATCCTGCTGACCAAGTTTCCCAAAGTAGAATAGTTCCACATGACTCCATTTGGCCCATGTCACACTAAAGCTTTCTGATTCACGTACCTATCAAAAGGTCTTATGTTGTAACTGTATTTGTATCTACTACTTCTTCCGGCAGTTCATCACACACACAAACCACCTTGTGTGAGAAAAACTTGCCCCTCGGGTCTCTTTTAAATCTTTCTCCTTTCACCTTAAAAATACACACTCCAGTTTTGAAATTCCCCACCCTAAGGAAAAGACCTTTGCTATTCACTTTATCTATGCCCCTCATGATTTTATAAACCTCTATAAAGTCACCCCACACCCTCCTACGATCCAGTAAAAGTCACAGCCTATCCAGCTTCTCTTTATAACATAAACTCGCCATAACTCCAAAAGCGGCCTCACCTACGTCTGTACAACCTCAACGTGATGTCCCAATTCATACTCAATGGTCTGAACAATGAAGGCAAGTGAACTAAACACCTTCTTAACCAACTGGTCTACCTGTGATGCAAATTTCAAAGAACTGTTTACCTGAACCCCTAAGTCTCTGTTTGACAACACTAGCCAATGCCCCACCACTAACTGCATTTGTTCATTTTATGAAATGCACTCATACCACAGAAGGTGCAGATGTGCGAAATAACCAGTTTATGGTATCAGAGATAATGGAACTGCAGATGCTGGAGACTCTGAGATAACAAAATGTGAAGCTGGATGAACACAGCAGGCCATGCAGCATCTTAGGAGCACAAAAGCTGACGTTTCGGGCCTAGACCCTTCATCAGAAAAGGGTCAGATGAAGGGTCTAGGCCCGAAACATCAGCTTTTGTGCTCTTAAGATGCTGCTTGGCCTGGGGTGTTCATCCAGCTTCACATTTTGTTACCAGTTTATGGTAGTGGCCCAATCTTCAGTGGGATAGCAACGGTCATACACTTTTGGTCTAGCAAGGTTAGGCACCGAGTCTGACTTACTGACTCCTGTCAGAGAGTGCA
Organism: Stegostoma tigrinum; assembly: GCF_030684315.1. NCBI lineage: Eukaryota > Metazoa > Chordata > Chondrichthyes > Orectolobiformes > Stegostomatidae > Stegostoma > Stegostoma tigrinum. The sequence goes on from NC_081391.1 coordinate 5,472,021, forward strand.
TGTGTGACAAGGTTTGGGCAAGAACAGAGCAGAGTTTGTTGCGATGCCCTCGGTTATTGAATAGCACACTGACATTCATTGTCTGGGACAGCATGAAAAACAGCCACTTCTGGAGAATAATCAGAATGTTGCTTGCCTCCTTGAAACCATAGCCTAGTAAGAATCGATGCAATGGATTACTTACCCAGAGCTTGGCTTGAGGAGGCTGCCAGTTTGCGATCAACTGGGAATAGCAAGGCAAATAAAAGGGCGTCTCGGAACACATACTAGTGCATTTCTTCAAGGACAACGGCATGAACACTTTCATGGTGGGTCACAAACTCAAACTGGTGCTAAAACCATTAAAAAAAAACTAGAAAGGAGGCTAAATGGGAAGAAAGCATAACAATTACCATGCAGCAACCACTGGCTATAGGGAGCATCTCATCACTGAAGAAACCTTGATAAACATATCAGAAATGTGCAATATTTCATTGCAAATCTTGGCACCTCCATTGCGATGAATGATTTTTTTAAAACTCAAAACTGTTCAGTAAAGCAGTTGGAAGGATTTGCCCCGTATAGCAGAGTATCCCTGGTCAGGTGTTGCATTCCTCGCAGCTGCCTTAAAACAGCAGTCACCGCTTAGTTGAGATGTTCATCCTTTGTTGGCCAACTGGGGAGTACAAAGGAATACAGAAAAACAAACCTGGGAAACCACTGAATCCAGCTGCCCCTGGACGGCGAGCCTCTTCCTCCTGAAATAAGAGAAGAGATGTTTCTGGACCACAAACAGGCTACAAATCAAGAAATTAAACATTTGTTTGAATACAAAGGCTGTTGTGACTGCTAAACATGGATATAGTGAATCATTGATGTCCCCTTTGGAGTCCCGTCTCTATGCAGAACATCTGGTGTCAATTATTCTATTGGGTACAAGTGTTTACAGCCAACTTTCAGACTGTAAAATGTCAGCCACAAGTCAGAGTCTCCTTAAAATCTCAAAGAGAATCTCCAGGATCTGATCAACGTTACCAGTACTGCACATCCCATGAAAAAAACACAACAAACTTCAGTCCCTGATTGTCAGGCATTCAGTTCCTGCAGATTACTGAGTTATCATTGAAGGTTTGTTTATAAATTCCAGTCTACCATAGGTACTTCCTCAGGTTATCCAACATTAGTCACTCTTTAAGGACTGGAATCCCTCTGATTTTATTTTCACTGCTCTACATCTAATATTGCAGTAATATAATCAATAACAGCATCTGCTTATAACCTGAACTGAATACTTAACATCTTTCACATATTTATCTTAGTTTCTCACAAAAAGGAAGATCAAACTAACAGCAGAGGTGGCAAAGTTTGTCTGAAATCATAAATGGCTTAACTTCATGAGATGAAGAATACAGATCATTGGGTATGATCACAGTTATCAACCAGTTGCATGTATGAATATAAAAATACACTATTCCACCTTGGTGAGAGTCACCTTTCTCAAGAAAGAAAACCCACCCACCTTCTATGCTACATTCCTGGACAAAACCTCTAACTTCTGCTGCACTGCTTGCTCATCTTGCAGCTTTGAAGTTACACTGCCCTTTCTTTTTAGTCAAAATTGGGGCTACACCACTTCCTAAAAGAGAATCCGACATCCTAACTCAGTAATGACTCCTGCTCTGCTCACGATTAAGATCACCTCTGCAGCAAAAGGGTGAAGTCAGTAGAATGTCTAAATGTTGGTTCATTGTCAATAGCATGCTGGGTCAAACTGACTGTCCAAAATGTAACACATCTGCCAGCCCATTGTCCTATTGTAACAAGCATTAACAGCATCTTTTATAATCTTAACTTTGCATGGAAAGAATTGATTATCCAAATAAGCCCAGAAACAAAACTCAGGAAAAACAAAGGCTCAACAACAGACGCCACCAGTTGATTTGAACTTCAGCCCACCTAGCTCAATCTCATCACCGAAAGTTCAAAATGGGTCAGCTCATTTTGAAGATTCATTTTGGTGTTTAAACCTACTTTGCTGCTTTGGGATTTTTATTTCATACCATTTTGAAGCTTCCAGAATTTAAATGCTGATATCTGCTCCATGTCGCCAATCCTCTTGAGATACGGTCAAGTACAAATTTACTAACCAGACTGTCACTGAATTTAGTGACCAATCAAGTCTTTAGCATCAGAGCAACAATAAAATTGAAGACTGGAATAATTGAGCCTGCCCAGTGAGTAGTACACTGGCAATGAGTCACAACAAACAGGTCATCCTGGCAGGCACAAGTGTGGCAGAATTTTACTGATCAGGTGTCTCTCGAGTTGTGATAGTACTTGGCTTCAAGTACAATCCCACGCAGGATGCAAGCACGAAATCTAGGCTAACAATTCACTGCAGTACTTTAAGAAGATGACAACATATTGCTTGCTAATATATACATATGCTACATTTGAAGAGCCAGGATTTTTTTTAGTACCATAGCCAGTATTCAACTCTCACACACAACACATAAACGAGTTACTTGTGTCAAGTGCTACAGATCCTATTGTGTATAAATTGGCTACACTCGAACAGAAAAATTTATTAACTGCTAAGTTCTTTGGGATATACTTTACACAATGAGAAGCTTTATGCAAGTTCTTGACCTCTTTGAAGACTTGCCTGAAAAGCAACTTGTGACTAATGACAATTCAGTGAATTCAGATAGATGATGATTTCTGAACTCTGGGGTTGAGTTTGAAAAGCCTCAACTCTTTTTGGCAGTTTTCATTTCAAACCCTTCTCAAAAAATTGCTTACTTTGGTGAACAATTTAGTCACCTCTGTTGATAATTTTGTGAAGAGCTAGATGTCCGTTATTCCATCTTCAAATTTGGGACTTATAGCATTATTAAAAATCCTGGTAATTTGGGTTGTGCTCTTTCTGGTTGAATAATTTTCTGTAATTGCAAATGTTTGGTCATAACAGCATTTATGGTGATGCAATCTGAAGTTTCAAAGCAGGTCTTTATTCTGAGTTACAAATTGATTTTTTAAAATTTGGAATTGTGAAACAACAAAAATAACTGTTGTATATCTTCTTTTCTCACGTAGTGCTTTATTTAAATCGGAGTGTCAGGAAATTTTCTATAGTTAGACCTAGCTTGTAAGGATGCACCAACATAGTCAAAGGTTCGATTCAAGTGTAATGCAATTCACACATCTTTCATTTAAACTACGAAAATGATCTAACAGTAAATATAGATTGATGTTTCAAATCTGTAGCAGCTTGACAGCAGTTTCAATTACAAAGCATGAAGCTCAGGTATAAGTCAGAAGCAGCATACTGGTACCATCACATTAAAGTTATTGACAATCCTGATCATATATGTACTGAGATTCAGATGGCTTTGCAACCTTAACTGTGTTTTTTTGGGACGTGTATGTCATAAGCCAGACTAGGAGAATCAACACAGCAGATACATGGGAACACCACGATCTGCAACTTGTCCAAGGATGCACATCATCCTGACTTGGAAACATTCCTTCCTGGGTCAAAAGGTGGGAGCTCTCTCCTAAAACGTTTTGCAGGTCAGTCCACAAAAGGGACTTCAGCAGTTCAAGAAGCAGCTTACCATTACCTTCTCAAGGGTACCTACGAATGACGTAGTAAATGCTAGCCCAGCCAGTAATGCTTACATCCCATGACTGAACAAAAATTAATCATTGTTGCAACTCTCAAGTAAAATAAGAAAAACCATAAAGAAGAAGATAGTTATAGTGTTTCAGGTTTTGCCTTAACAGGTAGGATGAAAATATGTAGGAAGAGGATGATATGGACCAGTTGGGCCAAGGGAACTGTTTCTGTACTTGACTCTATATAAAAGTTACAGATACTATGCACAGTTATTATTCATTGATTCTTGCCAAGACGTGCATGCACAGGCATTGAAGTCAGTTGTACAGACCCTCATAAGTTAAAAGACTATTAACGTTCTGTGACCAGAATCTCTCTGAGATTAATATTTGCCTGTGGAGTTGAAAGCAGCCAGAGAATCCATGTACTCTAAGCAGAAATATGTATCATCAGGAGGAAAAAAGGGAGAATTTGGAGTAAAGAAAACGTGAATGTGATTTTTAGCACCATACCACTTACCTTACGTGCTTTTTCATGTTCCTCCTTTGCTTTTTTTGCACGCTCTATTCGCTCTCGCATAGCCTTCTCTTCACGCTTCCTTTCGTATTTTCTTCTGTGTTCTATAATCTTTTGAGCCTATGGAGATTTGGTCAAAATATAATAAAGATTCTTTAATAAATAGACCTGTTCATCAGCCTACAACCTACTCCAAGCTAAACTCCACAAGGACAGTCAGATCCTCTGCATATCCATTACAAGCTGTAAAAGATTTTTTGCAAACTTATGTCCATGCCCACAACGATCCTGTCATGAATGAAAACTAACATTTAATGGTTAATAGCTATGCATTACGAAGCAGTATGCAAGAGTTAATTAGAAATGCTTAATTAAATCTATGTTCGCACAAACATTAAATAGGACACTTCCCCTGATGAACTTTAAGAGTTAGGAACAGGAGGAGTAGGCATTTCAGCCCCTTGAACATGCTCTGCCATTTAATACAATCCTGGCTGATCTCATCTCGGTCTCAAACTCACTTTCCTACCAGCGCCCCATAACCGTGTAACCCATTACTGTTTAAAATTTTGCCAAACTCCTCCTTGAATTTATTCAGTCTCTTGGCACCCACAGCACACTGGAATGAATCCTCTAAGAGAAGTCATTCCTCATGTGTTTACAGTCTGCCACCTGTCAGCCCAAAACTATGACCTCTCATTCTAGATTACCCCACAAGAGGAAACATCCACTGTACTTCTATTTTGTCAATCTCTTTTAGCATCTTGCATACCTCAATTATGTTGCTTCTCCTCCATCCAAAATCCAGCATGTTCAGGTCTAAACCGCTCAACCTCTTCTCCTAAAACAAGCCTTTCAACTCAAATTAAAGATTTCTCTATTCTGCTTTTAATGCAATTACATTGTTCAAGGAAGGGGGCCAAAACTGTACACAGTATTCCAGATGTGGTCTCACCAATACCAATGCATTGTGCAACTGCAACAACACTTCCCTACTTTCATACTCCAGTCATTTGACAATAAATGAAAACATTAAATTTTCCCTAAATGAAAACCAAAAGAACTGTGGATGCTGGAAAAGCTCAGCAGGTCTGGCAGCCTCTGTGGAGAGAAATCAGAGTTAACATTTCGTGAAGTTTTGAGGAAGGGTCACTGGACCTGAAACATTAGCTCTGTTTCTGTCTCCACAGAGGCTGTTAGACCTGCTGAGCTTTTACAGCAATTTCTGTTTTCCCTCATTATCTGCTGTACCTCATACCAGCTTTCTGCAACTCATGCATGATGATATATCAGAATTCAAAGGTGTTAACGACTTTTACTATAACTCCATAAATCATGTCTATTAATCCACTAATTCATAGTTATAATACTAACTGCAGATTTCCACGTACTAGCCAGCCCCCATTCAAACATTCAGAGGTTTGCTACTGTATCAGGCAGGTTACGACCTCTTCAATTTGCGGTTACACCTCACTTGAAAGCACACTCATGCATAACACGCTATGTAAAGTACCTCATTTAAACAAGACCAACATTCCACTCAAAGGTGCAGTCAGATGTGACGGCTTAAAAAAACTGTACAGGATGGAATCTTTTTGCACTCCAACACCAAAAACTGTGTTATTTGCTATTAAAATCCAACTGAATAGCCGCTACTACCAAATTGTTCACCTTCTCCCTCCATCTAGAGTAACTGCAAATATCAATCAAAGGTGATAACCGGATTGCCCGGCAGACTTTTCCTGTAATTTATGTAGCCAGGTACTTGTCCCAAGTTTTTATTCAACATGTATATAAAAACTTTACCCCACTAATAAAACTAAAAAATGTTATGCAGTGTATGTAAGCAACCTTTAACTTACTAATAAAACTAATGGCACTGTATCCAGACCCACGCAACCCCAAATGAATGAATGAACGAATGAATGAATGAATGTTAGTAAACAGAACCCACAGATAGACACAAGCATAAAACTAAATAAACGAGCGATAGTGAATAAAAACCACAGATGGGAACTGGTGGGAACGCAGACATTTATTTATAAAACACAAGATGCCTTTTTCTAACTTTAAAATTCTAAATCTTGAAAATAACAAAACTAACACCTTTTGAACTATGCAAGGGCACTCTAATCTCATTAAAATAACCATTAACACTCAATTACTGGTAACATCTCAGATTTCCTGCAAAACACTTTTTGTACAATGTCTACCGCTTAACACTCAAGTGTCAGAATGTTAATGTATGCTCGAATTCTGTATAAAATGGCTGCTTTTGAGCGCTGATTTTGGGGACTCTATTTCGCCTTACACCTGGTCGTCTGGTTCTTTGAACGTGATCTCACAATGAGGATACCCAGATCCCTCTGGACCAAAGAAATTTGAGGTTTCTCACCATTTAAATAATTAGTTGCCTTATATTTTCAACCAAAATGGATAGCGTCACACTTAATAAAAACCGAAAGAACTGCAGATGCTGTGAATCAGGAGCAAAAACACTGGAAAAGCTCAGCAGATCTGACAGCATCTGTGGAGGAGAAAACAGAGTTAACATTTCAGGTCCAGTGACCCTTCCTCAGAATTCTGAGGAAGGGTCACTAGACCCAAAACGTTAACTCTGTTTTCTCCTCCACAGATGTTGCCAGACCTGCTGAACTTTTCCAGCAACTTTGTTTTTGTTAACCTCACATTTATCCATGTTAAATTCCATCAGCAAAATTTTATCCAATTCACTTAAATTTATTTACTTATTCAGTAATAAATTTCTTATTTCTTGATTGCAACTTACATTCCCACCAATTTTTGTGTCCTCTGCAAATCTCACTATCGTACCTTCCAGCCCTGCATTCAAACTAGCAGTAAAAGTTTAAGTAATTATATATAATTTATACACTATAAAGGCAGAGAACAGCAGGGAGATGTAAATAAGCCAGGGTGATCAAAGTATGTAACTGTTTTGCATAGGTCAACTGATGCTACTTTTTTTTGTTATCTAGAAGAAATAAGTCTTGGGGAAAATTTGATTTGGAGTTAGGTCATATATCAGCCATGAACTCTCAAAGGCAGAAAAGGTTTAACAACTAAATGGCAAACCCCCATGCCTTTATTTTTCCCATCAAAGGCAAGCAGAATGAGATGTTCGTAGAATGGCCACTTTTTCTTTTAGCTAATGTTGTTGGGCTAGAAGAAACAGGAAGTAAGACAGTTAAGCCACTTCGCTCATGATTCAAACTACATTTTTAAAATTGCACCATGCTGTAACCATCCAACCCACCCTCCGATAGCAGCTGTACTCTTGGCCCATCAGCATTTGTAATTACAAACTTCATTCGCCACCTGTTAGTTTCAGATACTGCACTGAACATTTCTTTCTCCCAACTTCTTTTACGAGTAGCTACAGCATACAGCGCCAGAAAGAGAGTTCACATAAGCTCAAAGTAACAGTTTCACATTCTTACTTCTTACAAGAAGAAGTCTTTAAGGCTGTAGTTCCACAAGTCAGAACACAGCTATGACTTCCACTCCTCGTTATAATCCAGAAATTTAGCTGCGTCTCTGCATAGCACTCTTGGCCATTTTCCCTCTCTGATGCGCAAGTTATTTTAAAGAACAACATGGGAGTATTCCCAGGTGCTCCAACAAATAAATATAAGTTCTCAATTGATACCTCAACAAACATCAAAAAGAGATTATCATAAGCAAATTGTGTTTGTGGGAGTTTGCCGAGTGCGAACTGCCTGCTGTATATTTTACATTGGTTAGAGTGGATTACCACAAAAACCCAAGTGATTCGTACATGCCATTTAGACAGAAAATAACCTGACTTTACACAACTCCAGTCCCATACCAAAAGTAGTTTACTCTTAATTGGGCCCCTGAAGAAAATGTAACATTATCAAGATGTTTAGGAATGGCCATTATATCTTGGTCTTATTACATTTCAACTGCACAACTAGAAGTAGCTGGAGCTTTTGAAACAGTCAGTGACTGTACTTCAATGACTATAAAAACTATCCCCAACATCTGAGAGATTCCATATCAAATTCTGTTTAATGCCTTAGGATATTATTGCTACATTAAAGACCCTATATAACTGCAGATTATTGTTGAATAGGTTTGTTTTTAAGCAGGGCACGTTTGAAGTAATCCATCTTTTCCCAGCTGTCTGTGCACGTTTAAAATAACTAGTTGACAGACTACTTTGAGTACAGTTAGATTCTAAACTTAAACAGCTCCAATTATTTTTTTGTAACCCCAATCTTGGAATGCGATAAACCCAATGCTTATTAGCCGTATGTAAATGTCTTGATTTGATATTCCAGTTAAGTGTCAACCATTTTGACGCAGGAGCAAACTCATCAAGGGCTACAATGGCTCAGAACATAATGGGAGGTGGCGACAAAGTGCTAACGTTACTAGGCTAGTAACACAGAGCCCCAGGCTAATGTTCTGGGGATACAGGTTTGAATCCCATCAGATGAAGTCTGAATGCAACAAAAACTAATCTGGAATAATAATTTAGCCTCATGGCTCTCATGGTAACTACTGCTGGTTGTCATATTAACCCATCTGACTTGTTAATGAACTTTAGGGAAGGAAAGTGACCATCTGTAACCAGTCTGGTCTACATGTTACCTCAGACCTACAGCAATGTGGTTTACTCTTAATTGCCCTCTAGGCAGTTAGGGATTGGCAATAAATGCTGGCTTAGTCATCAATACCCACTTCTCATGAAAAGAAAAAATATAATTCTGGCCACTAAAAATCCCCCACTCCACATTTTCAGCATTAATTGCTTTTATTTCATATTACAATAATATGCAAAATAACAACTTTCACTTACATCAAGTATTCTGTGGTGCTTCACAAGAGCACTAGAAAAGTTTGATACTGAGCCATGAAAGAGAAATTACGGAACTCGGTAAGGAAAACTCTGATCAATTGGGCAGGCTTTAAGGATTTTCTGAAGAGGAAGGAGAGAAGGTGGTGGAGGAGTTTAGGGAGAGAATTTAGAGGTCGTGGCCTTAGCAGCTTATCATCATTGGTAATAATGATGTTGATTAATAATGGAGATATCCAAGGAGTCAGATGTGAAAGATGGCAAAGATCACTAAGTTATAGAACTGGAGATATTTATACTGGTAGAATTAGGTAGCCAAGGAGGGATTTGAAACTGGAATAAGATTTTTGAAAGCACTTCCATACAATGATTTTTTTTTTACACAAAAGCTAATCTGAAGACTGCACAAATTCTCAACTTTTCTCCTACCCTTGTTAGGCCAGAGAAACCACTTCCACCAGCAAATCCTTCTTTGGCCACGTGCCCAACATAAATAGAATATGCTCACATAGCTGAATGCATTACAAAGTAAATCAGATGCAAAACACTTCTGAAGTTCTAAAGAACTTGAAGGTGCTTTAGAAATACAATTATAAGTTTACTTTGCCATTTATTCTCCAATCCACAAAATTTTAAGCAAAAATGTGACTAGAACGTGGTCACTGACCCGAGGTTGCACCTCCTTAAGCGTAGAGCTGGTATCATCATCATAATCCAATTTACAGGCTGTGGCCAGATCCCGTGCTGCCTCCTCCCAGTGACCAAGCAATCTATTTGATGGAATAATTATAAAACAGCAAGGTTTACAACTGGAAGCTTCAAATCCACAGCCTCAGTCAGTTTTTCAACAACTATCAATAGTTACTAGAATGGACATGGTCACATGCAGCCAACAGGACGAACAGTGTTAACGACAAGCAAAAAGTGTACCTGTGCATTCGTACCCTTACTTCATCACGAAATCGTACATTATTACTTAAAATCTGCTAGTATCACAGAATGAAGAAAAAGTGAACAAGCTCTCAGCTTTCTTTGTTAAATGCATGTAGAGACAAATGAAATAACTCATTGTGGTGCAGGTCTCTGGCACAGAGTCTGTCCCTCTTACACAGAAGGGAAGGGGTGAGAAAGGAACAGTGTTAGTCATTGGGGACTCAATAGTTCGAGGGACACATAGAAGGTTTGTTGGGAACGAAAGAGACTCACGATTGGTGTGTTGCCTCCCAGGTGCCAGAGTTCATGATGTCTTGGATCATGTTTCTGGGGTCCTGAAGGGAAGAGGGTGGCCAGCCCCAACTCATGGTCCACATAGGTACCAACGTCATAGGTAGAAAGAGGGATAGGGATGTCAGGCAGGATTTCAGGGAGCTAGGGTGGAAGCTGAGAGCTAGAACAAACAGAGTGGTTATCTCTGGTTTGTTACCTGTGCCACATGATAGCGAGGCAAAGAACAGGGAGAGATTTCAGCTGAACACGTAGCTGCAGGAATGGTGCAGGAGGGAGGGCTTCAGGTACATGGACAATTGGGGCTCATTCTGGGGAAGGTGGGACCTCTACAAACAGAACGGTCTCCATTTGAACCAGAGGGGTGCTAATATCCTGGGTGGGAAATTTGCTAGTGCCATTTGGGCGGATTTAAACTAGCTCAGCAGGGGGATGGGAAACTGTGGTGTAGCTCCAGTACACAGGAGGAAGAGAGTAGGGAGGACATGGGCAGGATGTCACTGTCACAGGAGTGTGCTGGCAGACAGCAAGCTGGTTTGAAGTGTGTCTACATCAATGCCAGGAGTATCCGGAATAAGGTAGGTGAGTTTGCAGCATGGATTGGTACCTGGGACTTTGTGGCCATTTCAGAGACCTGGACAGAGCAAGGTCAGGAAAGGATGTTGCAAGTTCCAGGGTTTAGATCTTTCATTAAGATCAGGGAAGGTGGTAAAAGAGGGGGAGGTGTGGCTTTGTTAGTCAAAGACAGTATAATGGTGGCTGAAAGAACTTTTGATGAGGACACGTCTACTGAGGTGGTATGGGCTGAGGTCAGAAACAGGAGAGGAGAGGTAACACTGCTGGGAGTTTTTTATAGGCCTCCGCAAAGTTCCAGGGACGTGGAGGAGAGAATTGGTAAACGGGTCTGGGCGGGAGTGAAAGGAATAGGGTGGTCATTGTAGGAGACTTTAACTTCCCTAACGTTGACTGGAAATGCTATAACTCTAGTACGTCAGATGGATCGGCTTTTGTTCAATGTGTGCAGGACGGTTTCCTGACTCAGTATGTCGAAAGGCCGACAAGAGGGGAGGCCACACTGGATCTGGTACTTGGTAATGAACCAGGCCAGGTGTTTGATTTAGTGGTAGGTGAGCACTTTAGAGAGAGTGACCATAATTTGGTTACGTTTAGTTTAGCGATGGAAAGGGATAGGAACATGCCACAGGGCAAGAGTTATAGATGGGGGGAAGGGCAATCATAATGCCATTAGGCAAGACTTAGGAGGCATAGAATGGGTTAGCAAAATGCAGGGGATGGGGACAATCGAAATGTGGAGCTGGTTTAAGGAACAGATATTGCGTGTCGTTGATAGATATGTCCCTGTCAGGCAGGGAGGAAGCGATAAGGTAAGGGAACTGTGGTTTACTAAAGAAACTGTATCTCTTGTTAAGCGGAAGAGGGAGGCTTATGTGACAATGAGACGAGATGGTTCAGATGAGGTGATGGAGAGTTACAGATTAACTAGGAAGAATTTAAAGAGTGGGTTAAGAAGAGCAAGGAGGGGACATGAGCAGACGTTAACAGGCAGAAAAAAGGAGAATCCTAAAGCTTTCTATAGGTACGTGAGGAATAAGAGGATGACTAGGATAGGAAGAGGGCCAGTCAAAGACAGAAGTGGGAAGTTGTGTCTGGACCCTGTGGAGATCGGCGAGGTGCTAAATGGATATTTCTCATCTGTTTTCACTCAGGAAAAGGAGAATATTGTAGAGGAGAAGACTGAGTTACAGGCTACTAGAATTGAAAGGATTGAGGTTAGTAAGCAGGAGGTGCTATCAATTTTACAAGGTGTGAAGGCAGATAAATCCCCTCGGACAGATGGGATTTTTCCCGAGGATTCTGCGGGAAGCTAGGGAGGAGATGGCGGAGCCTTTGGCCTTGAACTTTGAGTCCTCACTGTCCACAGGTTTAGTACCAGAGGACTGGAGGATTACAAATGTTGTGCACTTGTTCAAGAAGGGCAGTAGAGATGACAGAGGTAAGTATAGACCAGTGAGCCTTACGTCTGTTGTAGGAAAAGTTTTGGAAAGGATTATGAGAGATAGGATTTATAATCATCTAGCAAGCAACAACTTGATTGGGGATAGTCAACATGGATTGGTCAAGGGCAGGTCGTGTCTCACAAACCTCATGGAGTTTTTTTGAGAAGGTGACCAAGCATGTGGATGAGGGTAGGGCAGTTGACGTGGTGTACATGGACTTCAGTAAAGCTTTCGATAAGGTTCCACATGGTAGGCTATTGGAGAAAATACAGAGGCATGGGATTGAGGGAGATTTAGCAGTTTGGATTAGAAACTGGCTTTCTGTAAGAAGGCAACGAGTGGTGGTTGATGGAAAATATTCAGCCAGGAGTCCGGTTACTAGTGGTGTGCCTCAAGGATCTGTTTTGGGACCACTGCTGTTTGTCATTTTTATAAATGACTTGAACACAGGCATAGGTGGATGGGTTAGTAAGTTTGCAGATGACACTAAAGTCAGTGGAGTGGTGGACGGTGTGGAAGAATGTTGCAGGGAGACTTGGATAAACTGCAGAATTGGGGCGGAAAGGTGGCAAATGGAGTTTAATACAGATAAATGTGAGGTGATTCACTTTGGGAAGAATAATAGGAAGGCAGAATACCGGGTCAATGGAAAGATTCTTGGTAGTGTGGATGTGCAGAGGGATCTTGGTGTCCATGTACATAGATCCCTGAAAGGTGCCACCCAGGTTGATAGGGCTGTCAAGAAGGCTTACGTTGTTTTAGGTTTTACTGGTAGAGGGATTGAGTTCCGGAGCCGTGATGTCATGCTGCTACTGTACAAAACGCTAGTGCGGCCTCATTTGGAATACTGCATGCAGTTCTGGTCGCCCCATTACAGGAAGGATGTGGAAGCATTGGAAAAGGTGCAGAGGAGATTTACCATGATGTTGCCTGGTCTGGAGCGCAGGCCCTATGAAGAAAGGCTGAGGGACTTGGGCCTATTCTCATTGGAGAGAAGGAGGCTAAGAGGAGATTTAATAGAGACATACAAGATGATCAGAGGATTAGATAGGGTGGACAGTGAGAGTCTTTTTCCGAGGATGATGACTTCAGCTTGTACAAGGGGGGCACAGCTACAAATTGAGTGGTGTTAGATTTAAGACAGATGTCAGAGGCAGGTTCTTTACTCAGAGTGGTAAGGGCGTGGAACGCCCTGCCTGCCAATGTAGTTAACTCAGCCACATTAGGGGCATTTAAACATTCCTTGGATAAGTATATGGATAATGATGGGATAGTGTAGGGGGAGGGGCTTTGATTAGTTGACAGGCTGGCGCAACATCAAGGGCCAAAGGGCCTGTTCTGGACTGTATTGTTCTATGTTCTATGGCCAACGTGTGACTCCAGACCCACAGCAATGTGGCTGACTCTGAAATGCCCTCTGGGCAGATAGGCGTGGGCAACAAATGCTGTCTAGCCAGTGACACCTTCATCCCGTTAATGAATTTTAAAAAATCTGTAGTCCTGTGAGCCTTGGTTTAAGTGAAGGATCACCGTGATAAAAAGAAACTATATAGAATGATCTTTCAAGCCAAATTTCATTCTGCAATCTGACTTGTCCAGTAGTAACACCAGCTGGGATCACAGCAACTGTCCAGCGCAAACACAGGATGAAAAGCACTTGACTAAATCAGAAGCAGGCAAACTTCCGGAACATCCAGACTACAAAGACTGGAAGAGATTCTGAGATGCTCTCACTCTACTAGTTTATCAGCACTGCTCACAGAAAGAGCCCAAGTGCTCAAAATATAGACAGAGTATTTCAAGCAAATCCTCAAATCAGCCTACAGCTAATGATGAAACAATCATCAACAAACTGCCACACATTGCTATCAACTGATCTCTCATGACATTTTCTCATTAGAAACAGCAAATGCAGTCAAATTCCTGTCTTGTGGCAAAGCACCAGCAACTTTATACATTGGTTGTGGCATAGTCACTTTCTGCTCCATTAGTAATTCAGACGCCCAGGCTAATCAATGCACTGGGGACATAGGTGTCCTGGCGAGATTTGAAACTAATAAAATTTCAATTCAATTCATAAAATCTAGATTTCATGCTGGCTTCAGTAATGGCAATATGAAACTATCAACAATCTTTGTAAAAACCCTTCTGGTTCACTAATGTCATGAGGGAAGGAAATAACAGCAATGTGATTGATTCATAACAGTCCTGAAATGGCCCAGCAAGCTGCTCCACTCAAGGGCAATTATCAATGGACAACAAAAGCCAGTCTTGCTAGTTAAGTCCACACCCAACGAGAAAGAATAAGGTCATGTTATCACAGCTGAGCTGTGTGTGGCTGGAAGTCAATGCCTGATCAAGAAGCTCACTTTCAATCTGAGAACAAGGCAACCATCCTGGAAGATTACAAAAAGTGCCTGCTCAAACAGATGGAAAAAAAATTCTTGGAATGATTGTAATGAATTCTCATCCCTGTCCCCTGTAGACAGAATCCTTCCAAATCACTTAGTATGGCATCTCAACTAGGATCAACTGTGAGAGACAATGTATTTTAGGAAAGGTTTGAGGAACCATCAATATGGTGTTTGCAACTAACAGCTCCAGCAGGAAAGCAAGAGCAGAACAGGTAGCCTTTTGTTGATTTGACTAAGACGGTTGACATAGTCAGCTGAGAAGAGCATTGGAAAGGGATCAGCTTCCCACAGAAATCAATAAGCGATCCATGTTTTATATACCCTGGGTGACAGTGGGTCTTCTGACCAATTCCGAGCTAATAATGGAGTTAGACAGAGCTGTATACTAGAACCAACTCATTATGTTTATTTCTCCATCACGCTCTGATGCCTTCCACGATGTTGATCCTCAATAAAATTGCACATGGCATAGACAGGAAGTTGCTCAACTTGAGATGACTCCAAACAAAGAGTAAAGCCTCCATAGACAATTTTGCAATTTGTCAATGACCAGTGGATGGTTCAGAGCTGGACAGGCAATGTAGCTTTGTTTTCCAATGCAAGCAACAACTTTGGCTGTACACCACAAAGAAAACTGAAGTAACATATTAGCATCCAGGAAAGTTCCAGCTCAAGCTTGGCGTTTCAGTCGTTATCAAAACCTGTCAGTAGTGGATAAGTTCACTTAACTCAGTAGTATATGATCTCATGTGGTCCCAATAAGACACTAAACCACTTTCACTGAAACTGCCTTTGGAAGCTGAAGATCAGATTGTAGTTCGTTCCAGAGTTTCGATGTTGCCTAAATCTGGGAAAGGCTCATGCATGAATGTTACACATGGACTAAACAAGAAAATGGAGCAGCCCCCTCCAAAAGTAAACACAGATGAAAGGTAGAAAAGTATGTACAGAGAGGAAGTCCTGACCCAGCAACTCGTTTAAAACTCAATCTTGTCCTATTTGCAGCAGAACCTTAGCGTCACCCACACAACTGACTAGAACCCCACCAACCAACCCAAAGAGCTTCAACTTCGCACTCACCCTCGCCCCCTGTCCCTGCAGTTCAAACAAGAAGGAATTGCCAGTTTGTTGGCCTGGATTAGATATCAATCCAGGTCAGCAATCAGGAGGGGATTTGATAGTCTAACATGAAATGGGCATTGGACAACTCAGCTTAATATTCACTCACCAATATTTACTGCCTCATACATGGCTCCTGAATGTACATACAGGCTGAAAGCTGCACTTCTAACTATACTCCATACCCGAGTCATGCAGAAAATAGGATAAATTTTAAACTACTATTCTGGAAGGATGCTGGACAACATTTAATAGGGGACTCCATTTGAACATGGAACATGAATACCTCTCAAAAGTACTTGTCAGCCGTAAAACACTTTAGATGCCTTCAGCACTCAATCCTTTTTGAGTGTTTCTAAACAAGCTTTAACAATTCATTGCTATAACACCACCTTCCCACCTCACCTGTGTGCTTTTCCCCTCCACTTGTAAGGCTGTGCTGAGTCAGGATTGATGCTGATGGCTTTGTCACAGTCCCGAATAGCTGCATTAGGTTTCTGCATTTTCACATAGACACTGAAAACAGAAAAGCATATTGCTTACTACATGACAAGAAAAAGTGTGAAACACAGGTAGCCTCATGCTTTCAAAAAGCCACAAAAAGGATAATATTCAGTCTGAAACAAGAAATATTCTCTTATGCTGACTGTTCCACTAGAAATAAATATTTAGTATTGCCCTAATGATCTGCTGGGGAGAAAGACACATGGACATATACTGATCACAAGGCCTCATATCTAATACCAAACCCATGTCAAACGAGGTAATCACAGCAAAAACTGAAGTAGAATGTTACAATGAGCCTGCGCCCCCAAACTACAAGGTTAAAAGGGAAATAAATTCCAGATCCAAATTGCTATCTAGTGACATCTACTGGCAAATGTTTTTTGGGTATCATGTGAAAATAAGACCACATCATAGTTGGGGCACAGCCTCTATCCAGTCGTCTGAGTGCGGGTTCACACAGTACCACTAAGACAGTAGGAAAGAGAAATTAGCTAGTACGTCTAGAACCAGGGGACAAACTCACAACAAGGATTTAGGACATTTAAGACTGAAATTAAAAAGAATCTTTTTTAACTCAGAAGATGGTAAATCTTTGGAATTCTCTACCCCAGAGGGTTGTAGAAGCTCAAACATTGAGCAAACATGTTCAAAACAGAAACCAACTAATCAGCTGATGAGCCAATGCCTGGTCATTGATAGCATTAGAAAGCATTCACAGATTTTGAATTAGAGCTGGGGAACACTCCTAACAAAGAGAACACGCGGGTTGAGTCCCATCCAAGATCTTGTAAAGTGTTGGGGTAGCGTTGGATGCCTTCAAGGCAGAGATCGACAAATTCTTGATCTCACAAGGAATCAAGGGCTACGGGGAGTGTGCAGGGAAGTGGAGGTGAAATGCCCATCAGCCATGATTTAAATGGCAGAGTAGACTTGATGGGCCGAATGGCCTTACTTCCACTCCTATGTCTTATGGTCAATCGTAGGTTAACCAGAAGTCAAAACATAAGTGACCAAGTTATGTGGTCAGTAAATATTTGTGGAACAACAGTGCTTGTATGCAAATCTATCCTAAGCTTGGTTATGGATAGAAGGGGTTTGGATAATACAGGGGAAAGAAGTACAATCATTCGTGGTCCCAATTATATATTTAGTGGCCAGTTCAAAGTAAAACCAAAAGTATGGCTCAATTCAACAGCGGCTAGCGCAGAGACATACTCATTATCAAAAAGCAACGATAATGTGTGAGAAAAACGTGCAAAGATTATATCTGTTAGGACAGCTAACAGCCCAGTGAGTAACTAGGCAGTGATGAAATAGCTGAACACGGGAAAGTCACCGTAGTTGCAGAGGACCACAGGCTCTCTGAGATGACTGATGGTGAGGTTAGCCGAAGAGTCATCATTCCTCACACAAGGGATGGGAGTGATGCTGCGAAGGCCTTCATGATGACATCGAACAGTATGGGAACTGAACTGGGCTGGGCTACTGGCGTCATTCTCCGTCAGGAACTGGCCACTCAGCTAACTGAAAACAACAAAGGCTCAGCCTACTAAAAGATTTAATGTCAGTCTCTTTTCAGATGTCCTGATTCATTACTGTGTGCAAAGAATACTGGATAAGCTGGAGTGCACAGTCAGCACTTTTACTTCACATTTTGGATTCATTTGCTCAATGCTTTCCCCAAAATCTAGTAATTAATTTATAATGGCCAATAACAGCACTTTTCCAAAAGATTGGCATTAGGACAACATCACCAAAAGGTTTCCGAACTTACATCAGACAAGTGCCTAGGAACCCATCCCTTAAAAATAGGATCTCAAACATTTTTTCTCCCACTCCACTGTGCAGTGTTTAAGGGGACACTTCAAGGATGATACTTCTCAGCATTTTATTCTAGAAACACACAGAAGTATAAAAGGCAAAAAAAAATGGAAAATCCTGTTTTACACAGACTGCTAATACAAAAGGACATTTTGTAATATACTGACAAAGACTGCCAATTGACAATGTTTCTTTATATTTGGTAAAGGAGCAAGAACTGAATACCAGCAGGGAAGTGATGGCCTAGTGGTATTATTGCTGTACCATTAATCTGGAGACCCAGGTAACGCTCTGGGGACCCGAGTTCAAATCCCGCCATGGCAGATGGTAAAATTTGAATTCAGTAAATATCTGGAAGTAAGAGTCTAATGATGACTGTGAATCCATTGTTGCTTGTTGGAAAAACCCATCTGGTTCACAATGTCCATCGTTAACTGGTCTGGCCTACATGTTAGACTGGACCCACAGTAATGTGTCTAACTCTTAACTGCCCTCGGAGCAATTAGGGATGGGCATTAAAGGCTGCCTGGCCAGTGACGCCCTCATCCCACGAATGAATTTTAAAAAATCCAGAACAGAAAATTCAAGATTTGCACATCACCTTTGGTCCCAAAGTCAGCTTTCTTACAGAATTCACATGCTCCTTCTTAGTGTTTCAGACAGTGGGATGATTTTATAATTTCAACAACCCAGTGCTGCAGGACAGGGATGGTAATGCATTGATTCTAATGTGCACGTCTAAAGACAGAACAAGGAAGCATCATTTTTAATCCTGCCTATGGCTTGAGGCGATGTCTTGTTCCAATTACTCCCCTGACTGATATCTGCACTTCCGCTATTCATAAGTTACTGGTGGAAGACCGTAAACATCGGCCCTTTCTCAATGCCCCATTTCAGCATCCTTACCTGGCTCGTTTAGCATAAAGAACAGCCAGACGTGGATTCAACTTAATAGCCTCTGTAAAGTGGCCAATAGCTTTTTCCAAGTTTCCTGTATCAAGACATCAAAAAGCTTAAATAGAGTTTATGCGTTATAAACATGAAGGATTAAAGTTTCCAGGTGGTTTCCATCCCTATCAATACACAATGAAAAAGCTAACTTTTTTTTGCAAACAGGTTAATTACAGACTTGTTCAGCATGGAAACAAACCCTTTGGTCCAATTCGTCCATGTCAGACAGATAATCTAAATTAACTTAGTCCCATTTACCAGCATTTAGTCCATACCCTCCTAAACTTTGCCTATTCATGTACCCATCCAGATGCCTTTTAAATTTTGTTATTATACCAGCCTCCACCACTTCCTCTGGCAGCTCATTCCATACATGCACCACCCTCTGCGTGAATAAGTTACCCCTTAGGTCCCTTTTAAATCTTGCTCCTCCTATCTTAAATCTATTCCCTTCAGTTTTGGACTCCCCTACCATGGGAAAAAGACCTGGCTGTTAACCCTATCCATGCCCTTCATGATTTTACAAACCTTTAAGATCACCCCCTCAACCTTCGATGCTCCAAAGAAAATAGCTCCAACCTATTCAGCCTGGCCCTTTCGCTCAAACACCAACCCCAGCAACATTCTTGTAAATCTTTTCCAAACACTTTCAAGTTTAACATCTTTCCTGTGGGGGAGAATTAAAGCTTTAACAGCTGTGCATGCGAAGCATTTAAGAAACATGTACTAGAGAAGCTCTAAGAACATTTTCCAGGGACAATACTACAACTTCAAGTTGTACCCAGCAGAAAAGGTTGAATAACCTAGGTCTCAAAAAAAAAAAGAGGTGATGGTTGAGGAGTGACCCAACACAGTTCATTCCATTTCAATGGACACAACGTATTTACTTGCAAAGAACAAAAAACTACAGGTCATATTCTTTTTAAAAAAAGCAGAAAGTGATCATGCTGAGCCTACACTCATTTATATAGGTCATACTTGAAATTTCAAATCAATTCAACCTTCCCACCTTCTTCCAATAGCTTTGGATTCTCTTAGTGCCTAAATATCTTGCCATCTCAGTCCTGATTATATTCATAGACTAAACATCCATAGGAGTCTTTGACAGAGAAATGCAAAAAGTCACCAACTTGTGAGTGAAGAGATTTCCCCTCAAATTCTTCTAATTGGCCAATCCTCTGCCCTGTGACTACAACCCCTACTTCTGGAACCTCCAGCGTTTCTGGAGGTCCAGAATCTGCATAACACCACCAGCTCCCCAAAACACACACAGAGGTCTTTAGAGTTTAACAAACAAAACCAAACAACTTGAAACTATCCAAATGCTGAGCATGAACCTTTCCCTACCCAAAACAAAACTTTGCTTCAATTTATACCTACCCTCACTCAATGCATTAATAGCTTCCATTTTCTTTTCATTGGCTTGATCCATTAGTTCCTCTGAAACCTAAAGCAATACAACATTGAGTAATGAAAGTGAACTATACAATGTTAGGTGACAGCAACAACAAAAACTGCTTTATTTAAAAATGATAGTTACTACTGTTTACAGCTGAAAGGTTACTGTCCATCTTCAAGCATGAAGAAAGACCAAATAAGTCAATCTCCAGGTGGCTGTGGGGATCTGCGCAATCATAATCCAAGCACAAGTTTTATCTGCTGCCCTGATAACTTGACTTGCCCATAGAACTACACACAGGAACAAAGCAGGGTGATAACAAAAACAAAGTTGCTGGAAAGGCTCAGCAGGTTTGGCAGTTCTGCGAAGGGAAGAACAGAGTTAATGTTTCGGGTCCAGTGACCCTTCCACAGAATGGACCCGAAACGTTAACTGTTTTTTCTTTCAGATGCTGCCAAACCTGCTGAGCTTTTCCAGCAACTTTCTGTTTTGTTTCTGACTTACAGGATCCGCATTTCTTTCAGTTTTTATTAAGACAGGGTGCTGCTGACTTCTTTCTGAAATGAAGAAAGACTATTCTATCTAGATGGCGAGGAAAGAGAATTATAGGTACAAAAACAAGTGTGTTTTGAGGCTGGGGGGGGGGGGGGGCAGCATAGAGATGGAGAATAGCATTGTGAAGCATCGGCACTTTACATCTGAAGGAAATATGGCCTAGTATAGCTTCATTTCATTCAATACCTGAAACATTTAGGTGATATACAGCAAATTCCCCAGGCTCATGTTTAATTAATTTCAGTCCTAAAGAAGGGTAATACCCAAAACATTAACTTCTTTCTTCCAGATGCTGCCGGGCTTGCAGCATTCTTCCAGCCTCCTGCGCATCCACCTTGGATTCCAGCATCTGTAGATCCTTTGCGTCTAATTAATTTCATTGTTTGGTCCTGTCCCACAATTATCTTCAAGAAGCAAACCAGAAATCTCCTTCAAAGCCACATCAGCAACTGGAATGGAATGGAGGGGGATGTGGGACAACACACCTAATCATTTCAATGAGGCAAGTGGTAAAGCTGCAAAGAATTACGGTCATAAATTCACCTCACTCAACAATCCTAGTTCCACATTTTGTTTTGAAGACGTAAACTTCACACTTAATCCCCTCCCCACTCATCTTTCGTCTTTAATTATGGTTTAATACCAAGGTCGATCGATATTAGCAAGTATTTGAAAATTCACAAGTTGATCAAGAGCAGTCCACATAGAGTCATTTTAACTTTCTTAAGCACACTCAATTTTTTGCCCAATGTAGAAGTTGTAAAGTATGCAGAATTTCTTATTACAGCCCAATAATGTTTCCTAAAAATGAGCTTGCAGATTCAAAATGTGTAGAGGTCATTGACAAGCTCTTGCACACATATCACTACCTTTAGGCATGGATGATAGACTAAAAAAAAAAATTACCTCAAGGCTTTCATCTCCCATTTCCTGGGGTTCATCAATATCTGGCTCAATCACACCTTCCTTATCGATCTCTGGAGAACAAGCCACATGCTCATTAATAGAAACATATCTGAAACCAGACAGGTGCAATGTGTATTAAGAGATCTGTTTCACTGTTGTACTAGAGTGGATCTTTTCCAATCTGCTCCATGTCAGGGCTCATAATACATACTCCACCACCACCCACCAGAGAGATCCCAACAGCAACTTTCTGATGTGCAGGGGCTCTTTTCTCAGTCTCAGAACTGCTTCATTTGGTGATGCAATCACTTAGTAACAATACATCTGTATGTGTGTTGATTTATAGTGGATTTAGACTCAAAGAAGCAAAAGAATTCATCCTCAATAATCATCACTAATCCACTAAACAATTAAAATCAGTACCAGACAATACGCCTAAGTTAGCAACAAATACTTAAAAGGAAGACAACTCTGCATACAAAAAGCCATTACCCTAAAAACACTTCTAACAGACTGAAGTCACAGCCAAACTGTTAAGTGTTTGTCTCTAACAGTCACTGCAACTCAAGTAATTCACTGTATGTAAGACACTGATGCCAGAACACACATACAAATCTTTACAAAAAGAAACTGTATGATTAGACTGAAAATCATCAGTTTTCACTACAATTACATTTACAGGTTCTCCCATATAGTAGTACAAACTCGGGGGATTAAATCTAGAGACTCCACGATAATTTCAAACAGTTAATTATCTCAAATTTTCCTGTTCCCAAATAGGACAGTGCTCCTTTGTGAAAAGCTTACAAGTGGTGTCTTTCCTTTCCAGTTCCTCCCTCCTCACCAACCTTTGCAGCACCTCTTCGCCCTTCTTTACCCAATTAAAGTTCCTCACATCAATTTTGCAGCCTCACACTTCCATGCCCAGCTCATTCCTGAGTCTCTATCCCCATTCCACCCCTGCTTTCTCTGGCTTTTTTGTCAGTTGCCTCTTGCTATTACTCTAACTACAGGCTGTTGCTGCTGCTCATGGGTTCATTGCGACACTTGTGTGGTAATAGGCTCCCTGTGAGCCTATTAACAACAAACACACAAGAGGGACAATTTGTGATTGGAGATGCAACCCACTATTTTCTTCTTTTATTCACGGCGCTGGCTTTTCTGATCAGATAGCCCAAAAGTAGATTTTATTGGTTGATTTCCGGGGTGGATCTGCCTGCCACCCTCATGTATTTTGAACACTATTCCACATCCTTTATCATATTCACTTCTGCAAGAGACTAGATATCCAGACCACGCAAGTCCCAGATAACATTTTGTGAACTTAGATTGTTACCTTATCCCTACATATCCTCCACAATAAGCGCATTACCAGAAGTTGTATTATAATAACCATGACAAGTTATAATAAATTTTCTGTGCTCACCTAGCTCACTCTCTTCACTCTCAGAAGATGGCTCTGGAGATGGAGCCGGTGCCTTCTCTTCTGTGTCTGCTTTCTGTAGAAATGCAAAATAATTGATTTTTGTTTAGTCGGCCCACATTGCAGACACACACACTCACCAACCCCCTAGGAAACTTATGACACACTTGAGGAACGAAATGTCTCACTTTTGCCACCCAATACCAAGTACATATCAGAATTAATGCAGAGTAAACTGGACACAACTGTAGATCTTGTGCCACACCATTAGCTTGCCCAGCTAGAAGCTTCAAGTTTGATTACCATCCTCTCAAATGGCTATCAAACCAAAGGTCAAAGGCAATTAGAGATGGGCATGTTGCCGGCCTCGTCAGCAATGCACACATCCTGTAAAAGAATTATGGGAAACAAAAAGGTTATGTAGCAAGATTAGGATGCATTTATCTTGTTAATACACAAGAGTCAATCACTTTGGGTGCAGAGTCATAGGTAGGCCACAGCAGATAAGGATGGCAGATTTCCTTCCATTGGTGAACCAGATGAGTTTTTACAATGATAGTAACAATCACTGTCACTAAGACTAACTCTCAATTCTATGTTTATTAACAGAATTTAAAATTCCAGCTTAGTGGGATTTGAACCCTGTACCCAAAACAGTGATCTAAGCCTCTGGATTACTTCACTAGTGTTGTTACCACTATGCCAACAGACCCCTCAGTGAAGCCCAAGTAACTTTCAATCTGTAAATGTATCTGAAATGGAAGGTAAGTATGAGGAAAAGTGAGGCAGTGCTTAGATTTTTCAAAGCTACAGACCGCTTTTGGTGCTAGGATGAGTTTATAATAACCACGGTGCTTAAGGTTTATTCCATTATCCCCATAAAACCCTGTCAATTGGGAGTTTTGCATAGATACAGAAAAATCATTTGCAGTACTAACTATTTCACAAACAATGCATAAGGTACAGATTATAAAAGAATGTAAGAAAACACCAGGCAGAAAGGGCAACTGTTCCAATAAACATCAGCTGAGAGACAGCTGTTTGGTCTCTATTTCAATGGCAATCCAGTTCAAAAACCCAGAGTTTAAAAACCAGGGGGGAGAACACACTGATGCTTCATCACATCCTGCACCGATGATATTACCCAGCATGGTAACAAAACGTATGCAGCACGGCAAACCAGCTCAGCAAGCCAATCAACCTCAACACCCACAACCCGAGCTACAAATCTATGCCAAAACCTTAGACAATACTCTTCATCCACCAAAAACAATGTGACTTTCTGAGATAGATAAAAGCAAAGCAGGCAATTCAGATCAATGTGAGGATGGGAAAAAAGTCTGAGAGAAATTCTTATTGGAGAATTACATCCAGATCACCCAAACTGGTTCAACTGATGTTGACGACAATACGGTATAGCCCAACGGTTTACCTTTGACGACTCCTGAAATTTCGGGTGTTCTGCTGCTGGTGGGATGGCTGCTCCCATACTGTAAGAAAAAGCAGAGCTGTAATTTTAGAAAATCTATTGGTTACCAAACTACTAGTCATAGACAGCTGCGTCACTGCTGAGCAAACGTGTGAATGAGTCTAACGATCCTCAGTGTGTCAAAGTGGTTGTCTGAGAGTGCATCAAGGACTCAAGAGAGCTGTCAGTGACACCAAGTTCCACAGGCACAGGGAATGGATGACGGGCATCAGAATGCAAACAAAAGATGTTTCAAACACCACAAAGGGCCAGGCTGCTTTTTATTTCCACATTTTCAAAGGGCATGGTGCTGGTAATTTCTGGCAATTTGTCTTAGCTCTGAAAGTCATTGTTTTTAAACTTCTACTGTAGGTGGAAATGAGTGGCAAGAAGACATGAAGCAGCTTCTGGGCAACTTATATAAGTTGCATGTGTGGGCAAATACATGGCAGATGCAGCATAAAGTGAATAATTGTAAGGTTTTTCACTTTGGTATGAAAACAACTGGACAGTATTATTTAAATGGCGATAGATTGTACAAGATTGACATACTAAGGAATCTCGGTGTCTTTCTACATTGGTCATTGAAAGCAAGTAGGCAGGAGCAAACAGTTAGGAGGGCTGATGGCCTTCATTACAAGACAGCTCGGGTACAGGAGCAAGGAAATCTTTTTGCAGCTTTGGTGTGACCACACCTGGAGTATGGTGTAGCTTTGCTCTTTTTAACAAAGAAAAGATATTCTTGCCATAGACAGAATACAGTGAAGATTCATCAGAGTGATTTCATAGAATTAGTGAATCCCTACAGTGTGGAAACAGGTCCTTCGGCCCAACAAGTACACACCGATCCACAGAGCATCCCACCCAAACCCATCCCCCTACAAGCCACTCAATCTACACCTCAACACTACGGGCAATTTCCCATGGCCAATCCAGCTAGCCTGCACAAATTTGGACTGTGGGAGGAAACCAGAGCACCAAGAGGAATCCCACACTGGCACGGGGAAAACATGCAAACTCCACACAGACAGTCGCCCAAGGGTGGAATCGAATCCGGGTCCTTGACGCCTTGAGGCAGCAGTGCTAACCACCAACACATCCCCCCCCACCCAAGCTGGGCCGAGCCGCTCCAAGTAAATTCGACACATCCCAGATAAGGCTCAAACCCACAATGCATGGCTTAGGAGACCAGTGTCTTATCCATTAGGCCACTGGGGCAACACAGAAGTAACTGCCTTCGATCCAGAAATGAACCAGAGACCTAAGGATTTCTGATGTTTCAGATTTGTTGTATGACAAGGGATTGGGTTGACAGGGCACAAATTCACTGAGTTTAGAAAAATAAGAAGGGTCCATATGAAAAAGTATAAAATCCTGATTGAGCTAAATGGACTGGATGCAGGCATGATGTTTCCCATTTAGAATAAGGAATCATCTTCTTAGAAGATGTAGCAGACCATTTCAGTCTAAGAGGAAGAGAAATTTCTTCACTCAGTCATGAACTTGTGGAATTCTTTACTACAGAAGGCTATTAGACTAGATTAGATTCCCTGCAGTGTGGAAACAGGCCCTTCGGCCCATTCCGTACCTTGAAGCATCCCACCCAGACCCATCCCCCTATGACCCACGCACCCCTGAACACTATGGGCAATTTAGCATGGCCGATCCACCTAGCCTACACATCTTTGGACTGTGGGAGGAAACCGGAACACCCAGAGGAAACCCACACAGACACGCTTGGCCTGCTGTGAACGTGAATGTGCGAACTCCACGCAGTCGCCCGCGGTTGGAATCGAACCCGGGTCCCTGGTGCTGAGAGGCTGCAGTGCTACCCACTGAGCCACCCCGGAGGCAAATTCACTGAATAAATTTAAGAAAGACAAAGACAGAATTCTCGAAAGGGATATGGGGAAAGAGCAGGAATATGGCATTAAGACAATGATCACATTGAGTGACGGACTCAGCGTAAAGGCCGGATGGGCCACTCCTGCTTCTATTTTATGTTTCTATGAATAAGTCGAGCCCTGTAGGGAATACAGACCCTAGCTCCTGAATACACACTCCCTACATGATCAACTACAAGTTCATTTTGGAAGAAAGCAAACCTTGGTTAAATCACTTGGAATGTTTATTTTCGCTTAAAACAGATAATTACAACAATCTGCATTTACACAGTCATTTTGTGTAACAGAACATCCCACAATGCTCATAGAAATGTTAATTAGTCAAAATTAACCTGATTGTTACAACATTTAAAAAGCATCTGGATGGGTATATGAATTGAAAAGATTTAGAAGGACATGTGCCAAATACTGGCAAATGGGACTGTGTCAGATTGGGATATCCCGAAGCGCAAATGTGGTGGACTAAAGATGGTAGAAATTGCCAATGTTGGAAAATCTGAGATAACAAGTTGTACAGCTGGATGAACACAGCAGGCCAAGCAGAATCAGAGGAGCAGGAAAGCTGACTTTTCAGGTTGGGACCCTTGTTTTCCTGCTCTTCCGATACTGCTTGGCCTGCTGTGTTCATCCAGGGCTACACTTTCTAATCCCAGATGGGCCAAAGGGTCTGTTTCCATGCTGTATGACCCTATGTAAGCATAGGGGAGATGACCAAAGTTTGACTGAAGAAGTAGGCTTTAAAGATCACCTTAAAAAGCAAGAAGGAAAGACTAAAGGACAGAATTTCAGTGCCACCAGAATCCATTAACAAAGATGCATTGCTGGAACTCACTTCAATAGCATCTTACGAAACCATGACCTCTAATGCCGAGAATTGCAATATCAGATGGTGACTGGGACCAGCAACTGCAAGTTCCTTTCCCAGTCACACATCAATGCACTTTGGAACAATGTCATCATTCCTTCAGTCACTGAGTTGAAATCCTGGGACTCCTTTTGTAGCAGCACTATGATTGTATCTACAGCAGATCGCCACCACCCTAGGGCTATTACGAATAGGTGACAAACGCTAACCCTGCCATCAAAGCTGGCACCCTACGAAAAGATGCTCTACACTGATTGTCTGGGGGGGAAAAAAAAAGAGAAGTTAAATCACAAGAGATGCTATTTCATATAGCAACCTTAGCATAGTAAAACAGCACAACTTCACAGCAGCTGTATCAAACAAAATTTGACATAATTCCAGGTAAGGAGATATTAGGACAGGAAGAACAAAGTTGGGTTAATGAAGTGGGCTTTAAAGATCCATTTAAGAGGAGCAAGAGTAGAGGCTTACAGAAGTCCAGGCAAAGGCAGCAGACATCAAACAACAGAACTAAAGAAATCCAGGGTTCAACAGAGATCAGGGCAGAGATTTCAGAACTTCAGAACATGAAAAAATCTTGACTTCTTAAAATTTTACAATAATTTATCTGTGTGGAGTGAAAATTGGCTGAATGCCATCAGCAAGTAGTTAACAGATCTGGTTCTGTTCAGAGCCCCATTACAAGTTGCTTGCTCTTAATCCATTAATGATCCAGATGCAAGTATTACACGTGATTACCAGCTGGCAGACATTCCCAAGTGCTGGGACTGTAGAAGCAGTTCAACTACAAACAGATCTCAGCATTTGGTAGTACAGAATTTGCGTAATGCCAAAAAAAATAAATTTTTGGCAAAATTTTCATCCTGCACCCATCAGGCCAATTTGCAAGGATTTAAGAAATGCAAAATGACTCAGCTCAAAAAATTAGGCAGCAATTGTTTGTTGGCTCATTTCTCAGGGCAATGTCTCAACCGAAGGCAACCCAGTCTAAAGTTTAAATAAAATCATATCATTAACTGGAGCATTTTCTGTAGCAACACACTTTTTTTTTCTTTTCTCCAATCAATCTGCCTTCTCCTCTCAGACACTAAATGTTAGTTTTCCCTTTCACCCGATATTCTTGTAAATTGCCCTGATGAGTGCTAGTTAGAGACTTTGACAAAATGTATTTTTAGCAATGTAAGATTCAACATGTTGAGGAATGGATTCATATTTGGAATAAAATGGTCAAATCAGTAACACATGGGTTAGCATAATGATATAGATACGTATACCCCAGAGGTGACAGAACTGAACCTATAGTGGAAGAAAAAGTTCTGGTAATACAATCTGCCTCTAAAGGGCCACAGTTATTACCATGAATCTAAAGCAAACAGGCTAAACATACAGGGCAGTTCATTACAAAACAAAGGATACCATTTTGTGCTATGAAAAACCTCGATTAGGCTTCATTAAGCCACCTCCTCAGCCTTGATGCCCTCACATGGATGCAGGCTTTGGAAAAGCTGCAGAAGATGAGTACAACATTGATTTCTAGCTCGAAACCTGTTAGCTATGCAGATAACTCTTTAAGCCCAAGCCAGTATGCTTCAAAGCAGCCTTAGCTCAATGATCTGTTTCAAGTTTATTGAGCTGAGGTCACTAATATTTCCAGGGATGTTACTGTTTCCAGACATGTTACTGATACAAAAGCAATCTTAGGTCAGGTTCACGTGATCTTTTCTCAACCAGTTTCAATCACCTGAAGCAGCGAATGGCATATTTTACAGGTTTGCCAAAATAATTGGCCTAATTTCTGTTTTCTACCTTCTCCCAAAAGCTTCACAATATTATCAGTACAGAAACTACCATTCAGTCCAACAGATTATGGGTTGCACTTATATCGTACACAATCCACCTCAAATCCAATCAACATACTTTTCTGAGATAATGGGAACTGCAGATGCTGGAGATTCCAAGATAATAAAATGTGAGGCTGGATGAACACAGCAGGCCAAGCAGCATCTCAGGAGCACAAAAGCTGACGTTTCGGGCCTAGACCCTTCATCAGAGAGCTCTCTGATGAAGGGTCTAGGCCCGAAACGTCAGCTTTTGTGCTCCTGAGATGCTGCTTGGCCTGCTGTGTTCATCCAGCCTCACATTTTATCAACATACTTTTCTATTCCTTTATCCTTCATATGTTATCTAGCTTTCCTTCTGCATGCTCTTCACCTAAACTACTCCACTTAGTCACAAATTAAACATTCTTGCCACTCACATTGAAAGGTTTCTTCAGAATCTCACATTGAATTTTAGTAACTTCTACATTTCATAGGCAATTCTGGTCCTAAACACAAGTGGAAACATCCAATACTTTCATCATCTTGAACACTGCCTCTCAGTCATCTTTTTTCAAACAAAAAAAAGACTACAACATTGGTGAACCACTTACCTGATATAGAACATAGAACAGTACAGCACAGAACAGGCCCTTCAGCCCACGATGTTGTGCCGACCATTCGTGTATGCACCCTCAAATTTCTGTGACCATGTATATGGTATCAACGTGGACTTCACAAGCTTCAAAATTCTCCCCGCCCCCAAACGCATCCCAAAACCAGCCCAGCTTGTCCCTACCTCCCTAACCTGTCCGTCCTATCTCCTACCTCCCAGCCTCATCCCCGCCTCCTTGATCATTTTGTCTTCCCCTGACTGACCAACCACCACCCTAACTCCCACCTACACTCACCTTTACCGGCTCCATCCCCACCTCCTTGACCCGTCCATCTTCTGTCCACCTATCTGCTCCTTTATCCATGTTCCATCCACCTCTCTCCCTCTATTTATTTCAGAATCTCCTTCCCCACCTCCATTTCTGAAGAAGGGACCAGACCCGAAACGTAAGTTTACCTGCTCCTCTGATGCTGCATTGCCTGCTGTGTTCATCTAGCTCTACGCCTTGTTATCTCTTTTCCCTGATATGTAATGTGGTTTCAGATGAGTGTGTATATCACAATGCACAGGGCCTACATGTCTGAAATGAATGGAACCTGTTGCTGTTTTACTGTATGGCTTTTGTTTGTTGAAACCCAGACTCCACTGTACAAAAGCAGACAACTAATGATCCAATCCACCATGCAGCCAAGGTTAATTGGTATTAGCTGCCACACACCACCACGTGCACAAATTCCAAAAATGCCTGGAGGTTCCCGTTACATGGGGATGGGTGCTGCATGTGGAGCAAATACTGTGAAATTTTAATACTTATTGATGAAGCTCAAAAGCACAAAGAAAATGTTGAATTCTACATTGGTAATACAATCCTGGTATAAAATCAATTCCTGCTACTAGCAGAAGCTGAAAGAAGACCAAATCACGATTCTTGCAGATTTTTTATTACCCTCAGCTCTTGAACTGCATTCTGAACGTATTGTACACCTAACTATCCCCATCTACTCCCCTCGTTGCCTTCAAGTCATCCCATGTCCTACCGAGGTATTCCTCCACCTCAATCTGACCATCAGCCCGCTACCGTCATATGCACACACTCATGCAGCACGCAAGCACTTCACTCGCGCCACCGCCCAACAACAAAAGCACATGTACACTCACTTCACACTGTAGGGAGACTTCAGGTGTGCGCATATGGCAGGCACTTCACACACTCTGCCCCACACAGCGCGCGCAAGCGCTTCACACGCCCTCCACCACAATCACGGGGCGGGAGCAATGCCCGCCACATCTCCTCAGCAAAAGGCACGCACGTGCACTCTCTGCAGCCCCTCCCCCTGCGCGCACGCGCTCTCTCGCCCTCCCGGCGCCCCCTCCCCACTGCGCGCACAAGCGCTCTCTCGCCCCTCCCCCTGCGCGCGCGCTCTCTCGCCCTCCCGGCGCCCCGCCCCCGGCGCCCCCGCGCGCTCTCTCTCGCCCCCCCCCCCGACGCCCCCGCGCGCTCTCTCTCGCCCTCCCCGGCGCCCCCGCGCGCTCTCTCTCGCCCTCCCCGGCGCTCTCTCTCGCCCTCCCCGCGCGCCCTCTCTCGCCCTGCCCGCGCGCGCGCCCTCCCTCGCCCTCCCCGCGCGCCCTCCCTCGCCCTCCCCGCGCGCCCTCCCCGCGCGCCCTCCCCGCGCGCCTCCCTCGCCCTCCCCCGCGCGCCCTCCCCGCGCGCCCTCCCTCGCCCTCCCGCGCGCCCTCCCTCGCCCTCCCCGCGCGCCCTCCCTCGCCCTCCCCGCGCGCCCCCCTCGCCCTGCCGCGCGCCCTCCCTCGCCCTGCCCGCGCGCCCTCCCTCGCCCTGCCCGCGCGCCCTCCCTCGCCCTGCCCGCGCGCCCTCCCTCGCCCTGCCCGCGCGCCCTCCCTCGCCCTCCCCGCGCGCCCTCCCTCGCCCTCCCGCGCGCCCTCCCCGCGCGCCCTCCCCGCGCGCCCTCCCTCGCCGTCCCCGCGCGCCCTCCCTCGCCCTCCCCGCGCGCCCTCCCTCGCCCTCCCCGCGCGCCCTCTCGCGCCCTCCCTCGCGCCCATCCCCGCGCGCCCTCCTCGCCCTCCCCGCGCGCCCTCCCTCGCCGTCCCCCGCGCGCCCTCTCCTCGCCCTCCCCGCGCGCCCTCCCCCTGCGCGCGCGCTCTCTCTCGCTCGCCCTCCTGCGCCCCTCCCCCTGCGCGCGCCCTCCCTGCGCCCCTCCCCCTGCGCGCGCCCTCCCTGCGCCCCTCCCCCTGCGCGCGCCCTCTCTCGCCCTCCCCGCGCGCCCTCCCTCGCCCTGCCCGCGCGCCCTCCCCGCGCGCCCTCCCTCGCCCTCCCCGCGCGCCCTCCCCGCGCGCCCTCCCCGCGCGCCCTCCCTCGCCCTCCCCGCGCGCCCTCCCCGCGCGCCCTCCCCGCGCGCCCTCCCTCGCCCTCCCCGCGCGCCCTCCCTCGCCCTCCCCGCGCGCCCTCCCCGCGCGCCCTCCCCGCGCGCCCTCCCCGCGCGCCCTCCCCGCGCGCCCCTCCCTCGCCCTCCCCGCGCGCCCTCCCCGCGCGCCCTCCCTCGCCCTCCCCGCGCGCCCTCCCTCGCCCTCCCCGCGCGCCCTCCCCGCGCGCCCTCTCTCGCCCTCCCCGCGCGCCCTCTCTCGCCCTCCCCGCGCGCCCCTCCTCCTGCGCGCGCCCTCTCTCGCCCTCCCCGCGCGCCCCTCCTCCTGCGCGCGCCCTCTCTCGCCCTCCCCCGCGCGCCCTCCCCGCGCGCCCTCTCTCGCCCTCCCCGCGCGCCCCTCCTCCTGCGCGCGCCCTCTCTCGCCCTCCCAGCGCGCCCCTCCTCCTGCGCGCGCCCTCTCTCGCCCCTCCCCGCGCCCTCTCTCGCCCTCCCCGCGCGCCCCTCCTCCTGCGCGCGCCCTCTCTCGCCCTCCCCGCGCGCTCTCCTCTCGCCCTCCCTGCGCCCCTCCCCTGCGCGCGCGCTCTCTCTCGCCCTCCCTGCGCCCCTCCCCCTGCGCGCGCGCTCTCTCTCGCCCTCCCTGCGCCCCTCCCCCTGCGCGCGCGCTCTCTCTCGCCCTCCCTGCGCGCCCTCCCTCGCCCTCCCCGCGCGCCCCCTCCTCGCCCTCCCCGCGCGCCCCCCCTCGCCCTCCCCGCGCGCCCTCCCTCGCCCTCCCCGCGCGCCCTCCCTCGCCCTCCCCGCGCGCCCTCCCTCGCCCTCCCCGCGCGCCCTCCCTCGCCCTCCCTGCGCGCGCGCGCTCTCTCTCGCCCTCCCTGCGCCCCTCCCCCTGCGCGCGCGCGCTCTCTCTCGCCCTCCCTGCGCCCCTCCCCCTGCGCGCGCCCTCCCTGCGCCCCTCCCCTGCGCGCGCCCTCCCTGCGCCCCTCCCCCTGCGCGCGCCCTCCCTGCGCCCCTCCCCGCGCGCCCTCTCTCGCCCTCCCCGCGCGCCCTCTCGCCCTCCCCGCGCGCCCTCTCTCGCCCTCCCCGCGCGCCCTCTCTCGCCCTCCCCGCGCGCCCCTCCTCCTGCGCGCGCCCTCTCTCGCCCTCCACGCGGGCCCTCTCTCGCCCTCTCCCCGCGCGCCCCTCCTCCTGCGCGCGCCCTCTCTCGCCCTCCCCGCGCGGCCCTCTCTCGCCCTCCCCGCGCGCCCTCTCTCGCCCCTCCCCGCGCGCCCTCTCTCGCCCTCCCCGCGCGCCCTCTCTCGCCCTCCCCGCGCGCCCTCTCTCGCCCTCCCCGCGCGCCCCTCTCTCGCCCTCCCCCGCGCGCCCTCTCTCGCCCTCCCCGCGCGCCCCTCCTCCTGCGCGCGCCCTCTCTCGCCCTCCCCGCGCGCCCCTCCTCCTGCGCGCGCCCTCTCTCGCCCTCCCCGCGCGCCCTCTCTCGCCCTCCCGCGCGCCCCTCCTCCTGCGCGCGCCCTCTCTCGCCCTCCCCGCGCGCTCTCTCTCGCCCTCCCCGCGCCCCTCCTCCTGCGCGCGCCCTCTCTCGCCCTCCCCGCGCCCCCTCTCTCGCCCTCCCCGCGCCCCTCCTCCTGCGCGCGCCCCTCTCTCGCCCTCCACGCGCGTCCTCTCTCGCCCTCCCCGCGCCCCTCCCCCTGCGCGCGCGCTCTCTCTCTCGCCCTCCCTGCGCCCCTCCCCCTGCGCGCGCGCGCGCTCTCTCTCGCCCTCCCTGCGCCCCTCCCCCTGCGCGCGCGCGCTCTCTCTCGCCCTCCCTGCGCCCTCCCCCTGCGCGCGCGCGCTCTCTCTCGCCCTCCCTGCGCCCCTCCCCCTGCGCGCGCGCGCTCTCTCTCGCCCTCCCTGCGCCCCTCCCCCTGCGCGCGCTGCGCGCTCTCTCGCCCTCCCTGCGCCCCTCCCCCTGCGCGCGCGCGCGCTCTCTCGCCCTCCCTGCGCCCCTCCCCCTGCGCGCCGCGCGCTCTCTCTCGCCCTCCCTGCGCCCCTCCCCCTGCGCGCGCGCGCTCTCTCTCGCCCTCCCTGCGCCCCTCCCCCTGCGCGCGCGCGCTCTCTTCGCCCTCCCTGCGCCCCTCCCCCTGCGCGCGCCCTCCCTGCGCCCCTCCCCCTGCGCGCGCCCTCCCTGCGCCCCTCCCCCTGCGCGCGCCCTCCCTGCGCCCCTCCCCCTGCGCGCGCCCTCTCTCGCCCTCCCCGCGCGCCCTCTCTCGCCCTCCCCGCGCGCCCTCTCTCGCCCTCCCCGCGCGCCCCTCCTCCTGCGCGCGCCCTCTCTCGCCCTCCACGGCGCGCCCTCTCTCGCCCTCCCCGCGCGCCCCTCCTCCTGCGCGCGCCCTCTCTCGCCCTCCCGCGCGCCCTCTCTCGCCCTCCCCGCGCGCCCTCTCTCGCCCTCCCGCGCGCCCTCTCTCGCCCTCCCGCGCGCCCTCTCTCGCCCTCCCCGCGCGCCCCTCCTCCTGCGCGCGCCCTCTCTCGCCCTCCCCGCGCGCCCTCTCTCGCCCTCCCGCGCGCCCCTCCTCCTGCGCGCGCCCTCTCTCGCCCTCCCCCGCGCGCTCTCTCTCGCCCTCCCTGCGCGCGCCCTCTCTCGCCCTCCCCGCGCGCCCTCTCTCGCCCTCCCTGCGCCCCTCCCCCTGCGCGCAGCGCGCCCTCTCTCGCCCTCCCTGCGCCCCTCCCCCTGCGCGCGCGCGCCCTCTCTCGCCCTCCCTGCGCCCCTCCCCCTGCGCGCGCGCGCCCTCTCTCGCCCTCCCTGCGCCCCTCCCCCTGCGCGCGCGCGCCCTCTCTCGCCCTCCCTGCGCCCCTCCCCCTGCGCGCGCGCGCCCTCTCTCGCCCTCCCTGCGCCCCTCCCCCTGCGCGCGCGCGCCCTCTCTCGCCCTCCCTGCGCCCCTCCCCCTGCGCGCGCGCGCCCTCTCTCGCCCTCCTGCGCCCCTCCCCCTGCGCGCGCGCGCCCTCTCTCGCCCTCCCTGCGCCCCTCCCCCTGCGCGCGCGCGCCCTCTCTCGCCCTCCCTGCGCCCCTCCCCCTGCGCGCGCGCGCCCTCTCTCGCCCTCCTGCGCCCCTCCCCTGCGCGCGCGCGCCCTCTCTCGCCCTCCCTGCGCCCCTCCCCCTGCGCGCGCGCGCCCTCTCTCGCCCTCCCTGCGCCCCTCCCCCTGCGCGCGAGCGCGCCCTCTCTCGCCCTCCCTGCGCCCCTCCCCCTGCGCGCGCGCGCCCTCTCTCGCCCTCCCTGCGCCCCTCCCCCTGCGCGCGCGCGCCCTCTCTCGCCCTCCCTGCGCCCCTCCCCCTGCGCGCGCGCGCCCTCTCTCGCCCTCCCTGCGCCCCTCCCCCTGCGCTGCGCGCGCCCTCTCTCGCCCTCCTGCGCCCCTCCCCCTGCGCGCGCGCGCCCTCTCTCGCCCTCCCTGCGCCCCTCCCCCTGCGCGCGCGCGCCCTCTCTCGCCTCCCTGCGCCCCTCCCCTGCGCGCGCGCGCCCTCTCTCGCCCTCCCTGCGCCCCTCCCCTGCGCGCGCGCGCCCTCTCTCGCCCTCCCTGCGCCCCTCCCCCTGCGCGCGCGCGCCCTCTCTCGCCCTCCCTGCGCCCCTCCCCTGCGCGCGCGCGCCCTCTCTCGCCCTCCCTGCGCCCCTCCCCCTGCGCGCGCGCGCCCTCTCTCGCCCTCCCTGCGCCCCTCCCCCTGCGCGCGCGCGCCCTCTCTCGCCCTCCCTGCGCCCCTCCCCCTGCGCGCGCGCCCTCTCTCGCCCTCCCTGCGCCCCTCCCCCTGCGCGCGCGCTCTCTCTCGCCCTCCCTGCGCCCTCCCCCTGCGCGCGCGCTCTCTCTCGCCTCCCTGCGCCCCTCCCCCTGCGCGCGCGCTCTCTCTCGCCCTCCCTGCGCCCCTCCCCCTGCGCGCGCGCGCTCTCTCTCGCCCTCCCTGCGCCCCTCCCCCTGCGCGCGCGCTCTCTCTCGCCCTCCCTGCGCCCCTCCCCCTGCGCGCGCGCTCTCTCTCGCCCTCCCTGCGCCCCTCCCCCTGCGCGCGCGCTCTCTCTCGCCCTCCCTGCGCCCCTCCCCCTGCGCGCGCGCTCTCTCTCGCCCTCCCTGCGCCCCTCCCCCTGCGCGCGCGCTCTCTCTCGCCTCCCTGCGCCCCTCCCCCTGCGCGCGCGCTCTCTCTCGCCCTCCCTGCGCCCCTCCCCCTGCGCGCGCGCTCTCTCTCGCCCCTCCCTGCGCCCCTCCCCCCTGCGCGCGCGCTCTCTCTCGCCCTCCCTGCGCCCCTCCCCCTGCGCGCGCGCTCTCTCTCGCCCTCCCTGCGCCCCTCCCCCTGCGCGCGCGCTCTCTCTCGCCCTCCCTGCGCCCCTCCCCCTGCGCGCGCGCTCTCTCTCGCCCTCCCTGCGCCCCTCCCCCTGCGCGCGCGCTCTCTCTCGCCCTCCCTGCGCCCCTCCCCCTGCGCGCGCGCTCTCTCTCGCCCTCCCTGCGCCCCTCCCCCTGCGCGCGCGCTCTCTCTCGCCCTCCCTGCGCCCCTCCCCCTGCGCGCGCGCTCTCTCTCGCCCTCCCTGCGCCCCTCCCCCTGCGCGCGCGCTCTCTCTCGCCCTCCCTGCGCCCCTCCCCCTGCGCGCGCGCTCTCTCTCGCCCTCCCTGCGCCCCTCCCCCTGCGCGCGCGCTCTCTCTCGCCCTCCCTGCGCCCCTCCCCCTGCGCGCAGCGCTCTCTCTCGCCCTCCCTGCGCCCCTCCCCCTGCGCGCGCGCTCTCTCTCGCCCTCCCTGCGCCCCTCCCCCTGCGCGCGCGCTCTCTCTCGCCCTCCCTGCGCCCCTCCCCCTGCGCGCGCGCTCTCTCTCGCCCTCCCTGCGCCCCTCCCCCTGCGCGCGCGCTCTCTCTCGCCCTCCCTGCGCCCCTCCCCCTGCGCGCGCGCTCTCTCTCGCCCCTCCCCCTGCGCGCGCGCTCTCTCTCGCCCTCCCTGCGCCCCTCCCCCTGCGCGCCGCGCTCCTCCCTCCTCGCCCCCTCCCCCTGCGCCCCTCCCCCTGCGCGCGCGCTCTCTCTCGCCCTCCCTGCGCCCCCTCCCCCTGCGCGCGCGCTCTCTCTCGCCCTCCCTGCGCCCCTCCCCCTGCGCGCGCGCTCTCTCTCGCCCTCCCTGCGCCCCTCCCCCTGCGCGCGCGCTCTCTCTCGCCCTCCCTGCGCCCCTCCCCCTGCGCGCGCGCTCTCTCTCGCCCTCCCTGCGCCCCTCCCCCTGCGCGCGCGCTCTCTCTCGCCCTCCCTGCGCCCCTCCCCCTGCGCGCGCGCTCTCTCTCGCCCTCCCTGCGCCCCTCCCCCTGCGCGCGCGCTCTCTCTCGCCCTCCCTGCGCCCCTCCCCCTGCGCGCGCGCTCTCTCTCGCCCTCCCTGCGCCCCTCCCCCTGCGCGCGCGCTCTCTCTCGCCCTCCCTGCGCCCCTCCCCCTGCGCGCGCGCTCTCTCTCGCCCTCCCTGCGCCCCTCCCCCTGCGCGCGCGCTCTCTCTCGCCCTCCCTGCGCCCCTCCCCCTGCGCGCGCGCTCTCTCTCGCCCTCCCTGCGCCCCTCCCCCTGCGCGCGCGCTCTCTCTCGCCCTCCCTGCGCCCCTCCCCCTGCGCGCGCGCTCTCTCTCGCCCTCCCTGCGCCCCTCCCCCTGCGCGCGCGCTCTCTCTCGCCCTCCCTGCGCCCCTCCCCCTGCGCGCGCGCTCTCTCTCGCCCTCCCTGCGCCCCTCCCCCTGCGCGCTCTCTCTCGCCCTCCTGCGCCCCTCCCCCTGCGCGCGCTCTCTCGCCCTCCCTGCGCCCCTCCCCCTGCGCGCGCTCTCTCGCCCTCCCTGCGCCCCTCCCCCTGCGCGCGCTCTCTCGCCCTCCCTGCGCGCGCTCTCTCGCCCTCCCTGCGCCCCTCCCCCTGCGCGCGCGCTCTCTGCGCCCCTCCCCCTTCACACTTCACACACTCCCGCCAGCACGCGCATGAACTCTTCACACCTCCCCCAAAACACACACTTCACACTCACAACACGCGCACGAACACACACTTCACGCACAACTCGCGCGCCCACTCCCCCCCGCTTTTAGTGCCACCCATAGAATGCTTACCTTTCAAGCCATTCCTTAAAGAAGCGTAACTCGGGCAGATGCAACACAGCCGGGTTCCCTTTGCAAAGCTGCACAAAGGCGCTAAGATCCCGCAGTTTCTGTGGATCCATGCTGGCTGAGTGATTGCGCGCTGCAAGTCTTCCCTGCTCCCACCCACCCCTTAGCACGCATGCGCAACACCGCCGCGGTGCTTGCGACTTCAGGAACTTTCTGGAAATTGTCACCCACCGCACAGCCTGCTTACAAATCGTGGTTTGGCCTCAGCCGAAAATACCCAAATCAATTTCTAACATCAAACCCTTATTGTTTTGTTTCTTTATTGTATTTTAAAAGCCTTCCGTCTCTCATTACCGGGCGAGGAGTTTGCAATGTCAGGCAGTATTAAGACCACCTACAAGCGCGGTTGCGGCAACTGCCCACGTGATCTCCAGGCTAACCAATTGTCTTAAAGATTGCGTAATTCTCGACCAACGAACGATCGGAAGCGCTGTTCCTTCGTCATCAGACTGCGACAAGGCTGTGACAGGCAAGAGCGATGTCTTTTGACCTGAGGCGGCTTTCTCAGGCCATGTTGTAGATAACGTGCTGGCTGCTTGTTAATGCGATTGTGTCTGCAGTGTTTATAAATAATGGTGCTAACTGACGGATAATCAGTCATGTTTCTCAAAACATTAAGAAATATCAGTACACCTGTAAAGAATCTCAGTGTTGAAGGTTAGACTCTCAAGAGTGTGGGGAGGGAACACGGTGGAAAGCTGTTTAACACCCATAGGAACTTCCAATATTATGTAGGAAGCTCAGTTGTGTTAAACTGCTGAATTATAAAACAAATTAAACTGAGTTGATGAAGGGACTTTTGGGCAAGATGAAAGCCCGTACTGGATCTGTAAATGACTCCAAGAAGCAGATAAAAAGGTGCACAGGAATTTTTAAACCTATAAATTACTTTTTTAAAAAAATTCTTTTAACCCCCCTTCGTGAGCCACCTGCAACTGTTTCAAATAATAACAAAGTTTTGGAAATGTGTACCCAACGTCTGTGAAGATGGAAAAGCAGTAATATGTTTCAGATCTGTGACCGTTTATCAGAACAGGTTCCCATCAGTAAGTGTGTGAAGTAGCCTGAAGATTTTCTCTTTGGCCTTTAATGTTAAGTGCACTTTCTATTCTTCAGGATGCAGTATCTGCTTCCACAGGAGATTTTCCATAATACCTTCAGGACAGAAGAACCTCCCCCCTCGCTACCTTGGTCAGCCTAGCCCCTTCACACACCCGCATCTCCTTAAAACAGGTATGAAGTTAATGAAAAAATGAGCGATTGATGATTACGTGTTTGTTGGACATGCCGCTTCCAAACCTAGGCAGATCAGTCCACAAAGTCCAAGGAATTCAGCTCCTTATTTCATGGTGTTTCATCCTAGTTGGTTTCAAGATGTTAAAAGATGGGAGGTTTGGAAAAGCCTGCTTATAAAAAAGGCTTTATTGGTGCAAATTAAGGACAATATGATTTGTTAGCTTCAAGCTTATAGCATGATACATCACAGAAGTACCAACATGTGTTTGCTAGCACTTTGACAGGGCAACCCAGTTATTCCCAATCCTCTGCCCTTTCCTCATTAGTCCTTTTTTTTCCCTTTGACTGTTTCTTTTTTAAAATTATGATCGAATCTAAAACATGCAACTTAGTAGCAGGAGTAGGCTGAACTGATGTGGCTTTGACTCCAATTTTCTCTCTGTCACTCTTAACTCCCTTGTCATTCAAAAATCTGTCAAATTTAACCTTAAATATAACTGTCCTGCTCTATTTCTGGTGTTGTGTGTATTCCGGTCATACTTGCTTCATCATCAGTGACTCCTCCTTCAGTTGCCTTGACCCCAAGCTGTGGAATTCCATCACTACACCTCTTTGCACCTCAACCTCACATTTCTCCTTTAAAACACATTTTGAAAATTTACCTCTTTGACCAGTCTTAACAGTCATTATCTCCTGTGTGGCTCGGTGTCATTTTTTTTGTTTTATAACGCTGTTGTGCAGCAGTTCTCTTTGGATGTTTGATTACATTAAAAGTGCTATACAGATATACATTGTTAAACGCATGTGCTATTCAAATGGACTACACTTTGTTCTGATTAATCCAAATCCTATATAAACAATTGCTTAAAGAAAAGAAAATGTCAATTCTTGCAATTAAAACAATGCTGGAAATCTAGCTGACAGTTGGTCTGAGAGGGAAGAATGGTTAACTTGTCCTCCCTCTCTCACCTGCTACGAAGTTCTAACATATTTTGTTTCTATGAAGAGCATTTCAAGAAGCTGTGATATTTCAGAGTATGACCATATTTCTGCATCATCGACAGGCGAGGTCACTCCCGGGCTGTCACAGGTTGAATATGCTCTGCGTCGACATAAACTGCTGAGCCTCATCCACAAAGAAGCCGAGAGGTTGGGGACTTCTGATCATGCCATCATTCAGCTGTCCCACCCCACCTGCTACATGACGAATGACATCCCGTTTCCCTTTCACCAGAACACAAACTTCCTCTACCTCTGCGGCTTTCAGGAGCCAGACAGCATACTGCTACTCCACAGTATTCCCGGAAAGAGCCTTCCTTCCCACAAAGCCGTCTTATTTGTGCCAAGAAGGAACCAAAGCCGAGAGCTCTGGGATGGACCACGCTCTGGGGTAGATGGTGCAGTTTCCCTCACAGGTGTGGATGAGGCCTACACTACAGAGGAATTCAGACATTACATGCAGAGGTTTAAAGGTCAGTGGCATTTTGTGTAAGTGGGAAACCACATTGGGACTGGAGAGACAATCTCAACCAGTGTAGAATTGTTTTTGTTGGGGGAATGGAAATGTCAGGCCAGAGTCATCATTCAGAGGCTGGAGGTTACGATCCTGTACACGGTAGAGTAAAGGGACTTCCACATCAGTTCTGCTGTGCTGCTGATCTGAGAGTATTCTAGGTGGGGTCCTTGAACAAACCATTACTTTCCCCAGCAGTAAACATGGGGATGATCAAACAAAAAAGAATGATCTTCATTTGTAGGAAGCCAATTCTGTTGATCTAGTTCCATCAACGGTCCTAATGATGCGGGCCTTTTTTTATACAGTTTCATACCAGAATTTAATTTTAACAATGAATTTCTTATTGTTCTGGTTATTCGTTCATACGATGTGCCTGTTGCTGGTTAAGCCAGCATTTATTGCCCATCCCTAATTGCCTTTGAGAAGGTGGTGGTGAATCGCTTTTGAATCGCTGAAATCCTTGGGGTGGAGGGACATTCACAATGGTTTTAGGAAGGGAATTCCAGGATATTGGTCAAGAAAACCATCCCGTACACACTCCAGAAATTCCTCCTTTATGGCATTGTAGCTAATTTGGTTTTCCCAATCTACGTGCAGATTAAAATCACCCATGATCACCAATATTCCCTTATCGTATGTGTCTCTAATTTCCTGTTTAATGCCATTCTGAACATCACCACTGCAGTTAGGTGTCTATATATGACAGCTAGTAATGTTTTTGCCCCCCTGGTTTTTCTCAACTCTATCCAGACAGACTCCACATTGTCAGAGCTAATATCCTTTCTCACTGTTGCATTAATTTCCTCTTTATCCAGCAGTGCCATTCCACCACCTGTTCTTTATTGCCTGTTCTTCCTAAATACTGCATTCCCTAGGACATTCCTACCCCTGGTCACCCTGCAGCCACGTCTCCATAATCTCAATTATATCGTACCCATTTACATCAATTTGCGCATGAACATTTAAGGTGGTGACTGCAATGCCAGTCAACCGGTTTCCTCGTCTTGAATCGTGCCAAGTTTCTGGAATGTTGTTGGAGCTGCCCTCATCCAGGCAAGTGAAAGCTATTTCATCACACTCCTGACTTGTACTTTGTAGATGATGGACTAGGTATTTAGCAACTTTTTGCGACAAATGTACTGATGTGATCAGCTGCTATTCAACAATCGCTCATAAATGAGATTGGTTTGGGTAGAGTTGTGGGTGATCTAGTGAAAATGGACCCTGAGAATGTGTTAAGTACTGTGTTTTTGGGCATTCCTAATGCATTACATTTCCTGCATGCTGAGCTTAGAATCCAGCCCAACTGATTTTTGCATCCATTAATGTAAGTTTGATGTGCTGGAATTGCTAGTGATATGGAACCTAGGGCCAGAAATGTGATACCTCCTGCGGTGACTTCATCTACATTTGTAACAACCAAATAGTAGACACAGTAGCAAGAGTTACATTGACCAGGATGCTCCTAAATTCAAGATCTTTGTTAAAGCGCCTTATACATAAAACATTTGGTGATGGAAAAGCTTGAATTTCCAGAGCAACTGTGGAACCTGATGTTGGTTACATATAGAGGCAAAGCCATAATATCTCTGGACGGTTAATCCATAGTCCAGACCAGTGTTCTGGGGACATGGGTGCTGCCACGGTAGCTGGTGAAATTTAGAAATGAGGCGAATGGCAACCATGTAACTATTGTTAGTTGTTTTAGGTACCCACCCTGGTTCACTAATGTCTTTTAGGGAATTGAACATTTGTGTTCAGCCCACAGCAATGTGGTTGACTCTTAGCTGCCCGCTGAAATGGCCTGGAAAGCCAATCTCAAAGACAATTAGGATGAGCAACAAATGCTAGACTTGCAGAGATGGCCACAGTGACTACTGAGGCCAGTTGACAAGTTTGGCTGACTAGCTAGGAGGTGAATTTGGAATTCAGATGCGTAAATGTGCAAAGCTCAGCTATGTGAGATGACTAGAGAGATTGTCTTTAAGCGTAGAGGAAGTTAATGAACGATTGAATGAAGATACTCAAAATTACAACTAGTTTTGCCATGGTAAGCAGGGAGCAACTGATTCTGCTGGCAGATTGGTAGATAACAGAAAGTCACAAACTTAAGGCTGTGAATGCTGTCAATACCGTCCGTGGGGGCACCCAAGCTGGGGCCTCTCAGTCTAATTATGAATTGGTGGAAGCGACAGGCCTACCTTTAAGATTGTACTGCCAATTGTTCCAGTTGGAAGTGAAAACAGGGCACAGTAAGCTGGGGCTGACCATGAGGAGCTTCCCAGATGACTCTGCGGATCAGGAAAGATCAGAATTGAGCCGAAGTCAATTGCCTTGTCAAGTCTTCATCATTAACATTCAAAGATTAAGAAGTTCCCTGACCATCTCCAGTGCCATGCTGCACTGCCTTTCAGTTCCAGAGCTGGGAAGCCATACCTGGGTCTTATTGA
The DNA here is from genome assembly GCF_030684315.1 of Stegostoma tigrinum. Taxonomy (NCBI): domain Eukaryota; kingdom Metazoa; phylum Chordata; class Chondrichthyes; order Orectolobiformes; family Stegostomatidae; genus Stegostoma; species Stegostoma tigrinum. The sequence goes on from NC_081391.1 coordinate 5,515,671, forward strand.
AAGTTTGTAGCTCAGGTCGTGGATGCAGTTGTTCGTTAACTCACCAAGCTGGTTGTTCTGTGGTGTACAGTCATTTTGTTACCATTCTAGGCAACATCATCAGTGTGACCTGTAATTGAACCGTTGGTGCTCTGCTCTGTTCTGAATTTATATGAACCACGGGTGTGGTGGGTCTTGTTACTTCCAGTTCCGTTATTTATCAGTGGTCTGTGCACAGGGTCTATTTCTATGCGCTTGTTAATGGAGTCCCGGGTTGAGAACTAAGCTTCTGGAAATTCCCTTGTATGTCTGTTGCTCGCTTGTCCCAGTATAGTCACTTTGTTGCAGTCGAACCGATAGCCCTCATTGTCTGTGTGTATCGAGACACTTGAATGTTGGTTATGCCTTTTCACTGCCAGCTGGTGTTTGTGTGACCTGGCCATCAGTTTCTTCCCTCTTTGTCCAAAGTCATGTTTATTGCACTCACTGCATGGGATTCTGTATGTCAAGTTAGTCCCAGATAAAAACCAAAAGAACTGCAGATGCTGTAAATCAGGAACAAAAACAAAGTTGCTGGGAAAGCTCAGCAGGTCTGGCAGCATCTGTGGAGGAGAAAACAGTGTTAACTTTTTGGGTCTGGTGACCCTTTCTCAGAACATTCCTCAAAGTTCTGAAGGAGGGTCACCAGACCCGAAACATTAATTCTGTTTTCTCTTCCACAGATGCTGCCTGACCTGCTGACCTTTTCCAGCAACTTTGTTTTTGATCAATTTAGTCCTATTTACTGCCTACAACACAAATGACAGTCAGAGAACATGGTACCAACACTTCGATTAGAGGTCACACAGATGATGTTACCTGGAATGGTAACAAAACATCTGTACACCATGGAACAACTGGCTCAGCAAACTAATGAGCAACTGCGGCTATATCTGGGGGCCAGAGCTGCTTTTGCACCTTGCCACCTCCTTGTTTAATTTCCAGAGATGCAGTATCAGCCAGGCATGGCCTCATACTCCAGGAAGGACAACTGGCAAAGGCTGGGTGACAAGGCAGTGGGGCAAAAGCTGCAGAGCCATCACTGCGGACAGGTAGTAATGTATTTAGAATGTGTTAGATAGCTGCTTGTCTATACAATGTCACACAATTGCCAGAGACTTCTCCGATCAATTAAGTTGTCTGGTGCTGATCATTATGTTAGAAATTAGAATCCTGACAGTGTGGAGACAGGCCCTTCAGCCCAACAAGTCCACACCGAACCTCAGAGAATCCCACCCAGACTCACCCTCCCACATCCCACACCTCCCTGAACACTACGGGCAATTTAGCATGGCCAATCCACCTAGCCTGCACATCTTCGGACTGTGGGAGGAAACCCACACAGACATGGGGAGAATGTGAAAACTCCACACAGACAGTTGCCTGAGGCTGGAATTGAACCCAGGTCCCCTGGTGCTGTGAGGCAGCAGTGCTAACCGCTGTGCCACCGTGCCAGTATTAGTTAGGCAAAATAAATAGACAGTCCCTTTCAAAATTCAGGTTATTTATTACAAACTTAACCCCTTTCTGCATCACTCATACTATTCCATGGTTCTGTGGAAATTTCCCAGAAAACTGCACAAGCTGACAACTGCCAGAAACCTGGCTAGGGAATTGAATTTAGGGCCTGACTTTAGTGTTACAATCAGTAGTGGACACTCCCTTTAATGACCTCTCAAAGATCAACATTAGCAGAGGACTGGCTGCTGGCCGGGTATGTGCTGTTAGCAGGAAAAGCCAAAACTATAGAAAAAAAAACAAAAATGAGCTTCAGGCATTTGGTTTTTTAAAATGTTTTTTAATGGAACACAAAACACTAATATGTCAGACAGAAGCAGCATCCAATGCATCACCTTGGAGAAACAGAGAGAATATTGCACCTTTTGCTCAACGTACTGTAACTCCCAACTCGGTCCCAAAGTGTAAAATGAACCATCCTCCTGTTTCGCAGGGGGTCATAATCCTGTTATAAGGCCCGATCTGGAAATTGTTAAATCTCCAATCACATTGTGATTAATGACCCTGTAAACATCTTCAGTGTCAAGTATTATTCAGTAATTAAATAGGTTCAAAACTTCAAAAATACTTCTTACCACAGTAAGTTTGATCTCAATTGATCTTAGTACTCCAATATGGACTCTAGACTTACAGTAATGTAGTTGATTCTTAACCATCCCTGAAATAGAGGAGGCAATGGCCAGGTGGTATTATCACTGGACTATTAATACAGAGACCCAGGTAATCTTTTGGGGACCCAGATCCGAATTCTGCCACGTCAGTTGAAAGAATTTGAATTCAAAGAAAGAAATCTGAAATCAAGAGTCTAACTATTGCCCTGAATCCGTTGCTGATTGTCAGGAAAAACCCATCTGGTTCACCAATGTCCTTTTGGGAAGGAAACTGCCATCCTTACCTGGTCTGTCTGCAGACCAATAGCAATGTGGTTGATTACTGACTCCCCACTGAGCAATTAGGGATGGGCAATAAATGCTGCCTAGCCAGCGACGCCCTCATCCCATGCGTGATTTTTTTAAAAAATAGCCAAACTGAGAAAAAGCTTTTATTCATCAGTGAAGGACTGAGCAGAATACACACGTTCTGTCCTTACAGTCGTTGTGTGAGAGTATGTAGATGCCAGGATGACTTTTCACTCGAAGACTGGGTAGAAGAATTGATTTTAAATACATGGTTCCATTTGCTGACAATGCTCACAATTCAGTAATTGAACTGCTGGGTCCTGGTAGATTATCTGTGGGATAGATGGATCACTAGATGGAGTAGTGGAAAACAGGAGAGTGAGCAAAAATGCCAGTGATTGATACTGGCATAGCTGCATCAAGTCCATCATCTTGGAATGACAGAGACACAAAGCATAATTCACAGTGTGACATGGTTCATTTAATGCTTCCACAAAGTGTGACGCAGGACTGGCATTGACTGCAGGGAACATCCAAGGAATCAAAAGAGCAAGTGCGCATCAAAAAGGCTTTGGGCTAAAGGTTGCAAGCTGCACTGGTCCAGCACTGCAGTTCAGCCCATGCATGCAGCCACTGCATGGTGAGCTCAGTTCTCCACATGGACCTTGACATTGGTCATGGAGCCTGTGCTGCACTTGGGTCCATTAGTGACTTCCTGTATCCTCACTGCTCCCGTGGTGCACCTGTATTCACACTGCTCCCACTGTGTCCCTGCCTGCATCCAGGCCGCTGCCGCGGCGTCCCTGCCTGCATCCAGGCCGCTGCCGCGGTCTGCCTCCAGATTCCAGATGTCTCCAAAAGTTGCAGTTTTATTGAAAGTGCACCAGATGTAATCTTTAAGCTAATGAAATGTGAGGCTGGATGAACACAGCAGGCCAAGCAGCATTTCAGGAGCACAAAAGCTGACGTTTCGGGCCTAGACCCTTCATCAGAGAGGGGGATGGGGGGAGGGAACTGGAATAAATAGGGAGAGAGGGGGAGGCGGACCGAAGATGGAGAGTAAAGAAGATAGGTGGAGAGGGTGTAGGTGGGGAGGTAGGGAGGGGATAGGTCAGTCCAGGGAAGACGGACAGGTCAAGGAGGTGGGATGAGGTTAGTAGGTAGCTGGGGGTGCGGCTTGGGGTGGGAGGAAGGGATGGGTGAGAGGAAGAACTGGTTAGGGAGGCAGAGACAGGTTGGACTGGTTTTGGGATGCAGTGGGTGGGGGGGAAGAGCTGGGCTGGTTGTGTGGTGCAGTGGGGGGAGGGGATGAACTGGGCTGGTTTAGGGATGCAGTGGGGGAAGGGGAGATTTTGAAACTGGTGAAGTCCACATTGGTACCATATGGCTGCAGGGTTCCCAGGCGGAATATGAGTTGCTGTTCCTGCAACCTTCAGGTGGCATCATTGTGGCAGTGCAGGAGGCCCATGGTATCAATGTGGACTTCACCAGTTTCAAAATCTCCCCTTCCCCCACTGCATCCCTAAACCAGCCCAGTTCATCCCCTCCCCCCACTGCACCACACAACCAGCCCAGCTCTTCCCCCCCACCCACTGCATCCCAAAACCAGTCCAACCTGTCTCTGCCTCCCTAACCGGTTCTTCCTCTCACCCATCCCTTCCTCCCACCCCAAGCCGCACCCCCAGCTACCTACTAACCTCATCCCACCTCCTTGACCTGTCCATCTTCCCTGGACTGACCTATCCCCTCCCTACCTCCCCACCTACACCCTCTCCACCTATCTTCTTTACTCTCCATCTTCGGTCCGCCTCCCCCTCTCTCCCTATTTATTCCAGTTCCCTCTCCCCATCCCCGTCTCTGATGAAGGGTCTAGGCCCGAAACGTCAGCTTTTGTGCTCCTGAGATGCTGCTTGGCCTGCTGTGTTCATCCAGCCTCACATTTCATTATCTTGGAATCTCCAGCATCTGCAGTTCCCATTATCTGTAATCTTTAAGCTGTTTGTTCTCAACCCCAGCTTTGCCTAATATTGTCCTTAACCCATTCTTCTTGGCTTAGGTGGAATTTCCTGGCATTGAAGTACCAGTGCACTGAGGGCTGGGTATGGCCACTGTGGACAAGCTGGTGGGAAGTGATGCAAAGCCTGTACTTAGGCCTTCATGATTATGAGATGTACTAACTGCCATTTGCAAAGAACCAGAGAGGTAATGCAGAAAATCAGTCAGAGTCACCTAGTCAGTGAGTTTTTCCGTCCCGAAACTCCAGTGAGTCCTTCTCTCACTGATCTCCAGTGAGTTTTTCCCTGATCTACAGCAGTTCTTTCCCATGCCAATCCCCAGTGCAGCCTCACTCCTATCCCTAGCGAGTCTGTCTCCTTCTCTATGTGGCCTCCAAATAGCCTTCCCCAATCCTCCCCACAAAACCCCTCCTGACCCACTTCTGTAAGCTGTGTTGCAAAAAGGGGAGAACAACACAGCAGTGCATAATGATGTTGTAACAGTGGAAATTGTAACATAAACTCAGAGGAAACATGCTGAGGAATCAGCAATTTTACAATGGAAGTACACTAAGGACACGTTTTTAGCCTTGAACAACTGATAAAAGACTGGAAATGCAGTTGTGACAATAGTCGGGTGCCATGTGCACCTATCTCAAAGCAAATAGGTGCCCTTGATACTGCCAACCACCACAAGTTAGCGTGGTTGACCGGCCCTGCAGTATACTGGAAGGAATACATCTATTCTGTGCCAAGGAGAGGTATGGTAAATAGTGCCAATAGGTAACACCTACTTTGGATTCAGCCTCAGCCCCATGGAATGAGACATGGATGCCCATAAATGACATAGTGCAGTGTTGTTGATGTACACAAAAGGTCAGGGAGGGAGCTGGCTGCGTCTTTGGCTGCTCAGCAAGAAATAGGGTTAGTTCCGGAACACAAGGGGTGGTGTCAACATTCAGTATGGTGTGAATTGTTCATCTGCAAGGGTTTACAACATCTGGAAGATTATTGAGGTTTCCTTGAGCTGCATTGACCCAAGAAGAAGAGTGAAGACAGTACCTGAGTCACTTGTAAGATAATAAAATGTGAGGCTGGATGAACACAGCAGGCCAAGCAGCATCTCAGGAGCACAAAAGCTGACGTTTCGGGCCTAGACCCTTCATCAGAGAGGGGTTGAGGTGAGGGCTCTGGAATAAATAGGGAGAGAGGGGGAGGCGGACCGAAGATGGAGAGAAAAGAAGATAGGTGAGGAGAGTATAGGTGGGGAGGTAGGGAGGGGATAGGTCAGTCCAGGGAAGACGGACAGGTCAAGGAGGTGGGATGAGGTTAGTAGGTAGATGGGGGTGCGGCTTGGGGTGGGAGGAAGGGATGGGTGAGAGGAAGAACAGGTTAGGGAGGCAGAGACAGGTTGGACTGGTTTTGGGATGCAGTGGGTGGAGGGGAAGAGCTGGGCTGGTTTTGTGGTGCAGTGGGGGGAGGGGACGAACTGGGCTGGTTTAGGGATGCAGTTGGGGAAGGGGAGATTTTGAAACTGGTGAAGTCCACATTGATACCATTAGGCTGCAGGGTTCCCAGGCGGAATATGAGTTGCTGTTCCTGCAACCTTCGGGTGGCATCATTGTGGCACTGCAGGAGGCCCATGATGGACATGTCATCTAAAGAATGGGAGGGGGAGTGGAAATGGTTTGCGACTGGGAGGTGCAGTTGTTTGTTGCGAACTGAGTGGAGATGTTCTGCAAAGCGGTCCCCAAGCCTCCGCTTGGTTTCCCCAATGTAGAGGAAGCCACGCCGGGTACAGTGGATGCAGTATACCACATTGGCAGATGTGCAGGTGAACCTCTGCTTAATGTGGAATGTCATCTTGGGGCCTGTGATAGGGGTGAGGGAGGAGGTGTGGGGTCAAGTGTAGCATTTCCTGCGGTTGCAGGGGAAGGTGCCGGGTGTGGTGGGGTTGGAGGGCAGTGTGGAGCGAACAAGGGAGTCACGGAGAGAGTGGTCTGTCCGGAAAGCAGACAGGGGAGGGGATGGAAAAATGTCCTGGGTGGTGGGGTCGGATTGTAGATGGCGGAAGTGTCGGAGGATGATGCGTTGTATCCGGAGGTTGGTGGGGTGGTGTGTGAGAATGAGGGGGATCCTCTTTGGGCGGTTGTGGTGGGGGCGGGGTGTGAGGGATGTGTTGCGGGAAATGCGGGAGACGCGGTCAAGGGCGTTCTCGATCACTGTGGGGGGTAGTTGCAGTTCTTGAAGAACTTGGACATCTGGGATGTGCGGGAGTGGAATGTCTTATCGTGGGAGCAGATGCGGCGGAGGCGGAGGAATTGGGAATAGGGGATGGAATTTTTGCAGGAGGGTCGGTGGGAGGAGGTGTATTCTAGGTAGCTGTGGGAGTCGGTGGGCTTGAAATGGACATCAGTTACAAGTAGCAAAAATTCCATCCCCTATTCCCAGTTCCTCCGCCTCCGCTGCATCTGCTCCCACGATAAGACATTCCACTCCCGCACATCCCAGATGTCCAAGTTCTTCAAGAACTGCAACTACCCCCCACAGTGATCGAGAACGCCCTTGACCGCGTCTCCCGCATTTCCCGCAACACATCCCTCACACCCCGCCCCCACCACAACCGTCCAAAGAGGATTCCCCCTCATTCTCACACACCACCCCACCAACCTCCGGATACAACGCATCATCCTCCGACACTTCCGCCATCTACAATCCGACCCCACCACCCAAGACAATTTTCCATCCCCACCACTGTCTGCTTTCCGGAGAGACCACTCTCTCCGTGACTCCCTTGTTCGCTCCACACTGCCCTCCAACCCCACCACACCCGGCACCTTCCCCTGCAACCGCAGGAAATGCTACACTTGCCCCCACACCTCCTCCCTCACCCCTATCCCAGGCCCCAAGATGACATTCCACTTTAAGCAGAGGTTCACCTGCACATCTGCCAATGTGGTATACTGCATCCACTGTACCCGGTGCGGCTTCCTCTACATTGGGGAAACCAAGCGGAGGCTTGGGGACCGCTTTGCAGAACACCTCCGCTCAGTTCACAACAAACAACTGCACCTCCCAGTCGCAAACCATTTCCACTCCCCCTCCCATTCTTTAGATGACATGTCCATCATGGGCCTCCTGCAGTGCCACAATGATGCCACCCGAAGGTTGCAGGAACAGCAACTCATATTCCGCCTGGGAACCCTGCAGCCTAATGGTATCAATGTGGACTTCACCAGTTTCAAAATCTCCCCTTCCCCAACTGCATCCCTAAACCAGCCCAGTTCGTCCCGTCCCCCCACTGCACCACAAAACCAGCCCAGCTCTTCCCCTCCACCCACTGCATCCCAAAACCAGTCCAACCTGTCTCTGCCTCCCTAACCTGTTCTTCCTCTCACCCATCCCTTCCTCCCACCCCAAGCCGCACCCCCATCTACCTACTAACTTCATCCCACCTCCTTGACCTGTCCGTCTTCCCTGGACTGACCTATCCCCTCCCTACCTCCCCACCTATACTCTCTCCACCTATCTTCTTTTCTCTCCATCTTCGGTCCGCCTCCCCCTCTCTCCCTATTTATTCCAGAGCCCTCACCTCAACCCCTCTCTGATGAAGGGTCTAGGCCCGAAACGTCAGCTTTTGTGCTCCTGAGATGCTGCTTGGCCTGCTGTGTTCATCCAGCCTCACATATTATTTTGGATTCTCCAGCATCTGTAGTTCCCATTATACCTGAGTCACTTGTGTTTGGCTATATGGTACTGGAGGTCAGGCTGGTCTGAAATGTTCTGGGGCAATGCTGATGACAAATCAGCAAGCCTCAAGAATATTTTAGTCATAGTTGACATCATTTATGTCAGCATTAACTTTTTCACTCACTTATTTTTCCAGTTTTTCAAACACCTTTTCCTTGTGTTAAAATGAATGGAAGAAGGATAATATATTGGCAAATCAGCCACTAGCATTTGTGCTGAGGGCATTTCTAGAGATAATGAGGCAAAACTCCATGTCATTTGAAAGAATGTGGATTAATAAGTGACAGATGTCACAGACTCGTTAAAGGCCCGTCATCACTGACTAAGCTTGAGTCTTTTCTGAAACAATGGAGAGGATTAATAAACATAGTACTGTCCATGTGAATATGGATTTTCAGTAGGCATTGAATAGGATACCACACAACAGATTTGTTTGTATAACTGAAGCCCATGAAATTAAAGAGGCAGTGATACCAAAGGTACAGCAAGGTGAAAAACAGAGTAGTGGGGCATTGTTTTCCAAATCAGATGAATGTATACAAGATTGTCTGTAAGGTTATCATGGTTCTGCTTTTTTTTTTGCTATCATGATCTTAATTTGAGTGGGGAGGAGGTCATTTTTGCCAGGTTTGTGTTAACACCTGTTAGGAGTGTAATACGTGGCGAGGAGCAAGGTAGCAGACTTAAGGGAGTGAACCTGCTCAAATGGACAGGTCACAAGCTGATGAAATATAATGGGTACGTGAATTGTTGCATTTTGGAAGGAAAAATGAGGAAAAGCAAAATATGAATTAAATGATACAGATTCAATGGACCGCAGCAACAGACATATATCCACCTGGTGAAGGCGACAGGTCAAGATGATAAAGGGAATAAAAGGTTCACTCTCTTTTCCTTCTTCAGGCATTGTTTATCCCTTCTTAAAAGCAGTGTGAATCAGTCATTAGGAATGCAGAGTTATCTGTCATTGATTACCTTGCTGCTGTCTTCTCTCAGTAGTGGTGGAGAACAGACTGTAACATGGCTAAACAATATACCTATGTGGACACGACCAGACCTGAACTTTCAACCCAGAAAACAAATACTTCAGATGTGATTGGCTTTAAGAGTAGCGGCATTGAGAATGAATGCAATAAATCCCTGGTTAGATCTGAACTGGAGTATTGTGTTTGATTCTGGGCACACTACTTCATGAAGAGTGTGAAATCGTGATGAGTTTGCAGAGGAGATTTACGACAACAGTGCCACGCTTGAGGAATTTTTTTTACCAGAATATGGAGAGACTAAAGATTCTGAGGACACAAAGATTGAAAAAGATTTGATCGTGGTGTTTGAAATGAGAGGGGACTTTTGATTGAGTAGATAAGGAGAAACTATTTCAACTAGTAACAAAAATCTGGAGCACACAGATTTAAAAATGAACAAAAAATTCATGGAGAATATGCACACTTTTGTAGTGTGTTAACTGAAAGGCTGTTGGATGTAGATTCTGTTTTAACTTTCACAAGGAAGTTGGATAAATACTTAATGGAGAAAGATTTGTCAGGTTATGGAGAAAGTACAGGGTGCAGGAATTGTTGCATTGGTCTTACAATGAGCTGACACAGCATGATGTTCTGAATGGCTTTCTTCAATTCTGTATGATTCTGCTCCACCTCTATCTCCATGTACAACCAATTGGGAAGTTGAGATATGCTGTTTCTCCTGCAGCAACGCTAATGACTGCACACTGCGATCTCTATTTGCTAGGATCAAGTTAGAGTCAGGTCGTGTATAGCACAAAAAGAGGCCCACCCTGTTAATCAGACATCCATTTTTTAAAATCCCATTTTCCAGCACTTGGCCCATAGCCAAGTATCCTATGGCATTTCAAGTGTTCATCTAAACAGTTCTTAAATGTCTTTAGAGTTCCTGGCTCTACTTTCATGCGATGAGTTCCTGATATTCACTCCCTCTGTGTGAAGTATTTTTCCTCAAGTCCCCTCTGATCCTCCTGCTTTTTATCTGAAAACTGTGCCCCCTGGTTATTGATCCCTGTCCTAAGGGGAAAGGTTTCTCCCCACCTACCTGTCTATGCATCTACCCTGTCAATCAGAAGCCCTCCCTCAGCCTTTTCATCTGTAAGGAAAAAACCCAGCTTATCTACTTGCTGTTCACCACTTTAGCCCAGGCAACTCCCTCGTGAATCTCACCTGCACCCTCTCTGGCGCAATCAGATCTTCCATTTCTGAGACACTCTTCTTTTGTGTGGCAAGCAAAACTGTATACAGGACTCCAGCTGTGGCCTAAATAATGTTGTATACAGCTCTACCATTACCTCCCTGCTCTGGTATTCAGTACTTTGATTAATAAAGGCAAGTATCCCATTTGCCTTCCTCACAACCTTATCTACCTGTCCTGCTGCCCTCAAGGATCTATAGACATGCACACTAAGGTCCCTCTGATCCTCTGTAATTCCTTGTGTCCTATCATTCAACATGTACTCCCTTGCCTTATTAGTCCTCCCAAAGTGCATCACCATACATTTTTCAGGGTTAAAATTCATTTGCTACCATTTAGCCAATCTGACTAGCCTGACTATATTGTCCTACAGTCTAAGGCTTTCCTCCTCACTGTTTCCCTCACCACCAGTTTTCATGTCGTCTATGAATTTGGTGATCAAGCTTCATACATCCTTGTGTCTAGATCATTTATGTGCTCAACAAACAGCACAGGAGTCAGCACTGAATCCTGTGTTACACCACTGGACACAAGCTTCCAGACACAGAAGAACCATTTGACCATCACCATCTGCCTCCTGCCACAAAGTGAGTTTTGGATCCAATCTGCCATTTGGCCTGGATCCTATGGGTTTTCAGCTTCCTAACCTGTCTGCCATAGGAGACCTTGTCAAAAACCTTACTGAAGTCCACACAGACTGCATCAACTGCACCAGCCTCACCAATCTACCCAATCGCCACCTAAAAGCAATCAATCAAATTTGTTAGGCATGATGCCCCTCCTCAGTAGCCATGCTGACCATTCTTGATTAAGTTGGGACGATTGCAAGAAAACTTGGGTGTACACCCAGCAGCTCGGAACAGAATGAGCTGTACTGCCGTATATTGTAGATCCCAAACACCTTAATTGTTTTATTAAAACCTAGCCCTTTGATAAAGCTTTTTGTCTTATATGCAAATATCTATGTGCAAGGTTTAGCGTCAAATTCTGTTTTATAATGCTTCCATGAAGCATGATGTTAAAGACTCTATACAAATGAAACTTGTTGCACTGCACTGAATAAAGAACTGCCTTTCGTCTCCTGTCTGTGTCTCAAATAGATGAAGGGTGCACGGTGTGGTACGACAGTGAGCCAGTTGTTCACCCAAGGTTGCACGTAGATTATGTGCAGCCCCTTCTAGCCATTAAGATGCAGAGCAACAACAAAGTCCAACCAGTTCAGAGACTTATTCAATATCTACGACTCACTAAGTCCGACACAGAGATTGGACTCTTGAAAACGGCTGCAAAGGTCACCTCTGAGGTAGGTCATATCATAACGGAATTGGGAGTGAGTTACAGGGCTGGGTTTTTTTGCTGACGAGAAAATGCATCTCATTTTTTGCAGTTGTAATAGTTTCATGGAAATGTAGGACTTAGGAGTACGGGATGGCCATTGGGCCCTTTGGTCCTGCTCCACTGTCCAATGGCTTATCCAATTTTGACCTTAATTCCATTTTTCCGTCTGCTTCCCCCACCTTCCATTTGGGGAGGCCCCAAAATTAGGTGCCACAAATATAAGATCGCAGAATGGTTACGTCTCAGGTACACACCTGTCCTGCACTATTTTGGAATTGTATCCTTTAGTTTAGGTTTGCTCTTCTTTGAAATTGTACTCAAGTCAAAGTTATTAAGGCACATCGAGAAGCATGGGTTCAAAAACCAACCCCTTCCCTAAGTCAGGGCAACTGAGATCAATTGTCATGGTCCCACTGCCAGCACAACTAACCAACTAGCTTTAAACCTTCCTGGTCTCCCTGGCTCACCCACTCAATGGGCAGAAGATAATCTTTTGCTTCAACAGCTCTCCAACATGAAACCCAGTGTTAGGGCTACTGCCATTCACGTAGCAAACGGTGCTCTGCCTTTTACTGGGCTGAATGAAGATGTGAGTGTCTTGAGTACAGGTCCAGTTTCAGCTCCATTCAGCCCAGTAAAAGGCAGAACAGCCTAAACCAGGCAATGAACCTCTTGTTAACATGTACAAGGGACGAGCATGTCTTTTAGCCATCTGTCTGGAACACCCTCCTCGTGCTCCTTTCTCCCCCCTCCCTCGTGCTCCTTTCTCCCCCCTCCCTCGTGCTCCTTTCTCTCCCCCCCTCGTGCTCCTTTCCCCTCCCCCTCCTCGTGCTCCTTTCCCCTCCCCCTCCTCGTGCTCCTTTCCCCTCCCCCTCCTCGTGCTCCTTTCCCCTCCCCCTCCTCGTGCTCCTTCCCCCCCCCCCCACCCACCCACCCACCCACCCGGCTCCTCGGGCTCCTTTCTCCCCCCCCCCCCCCAGGGCTCCTTTCTCCCCCCCCCCCCCCCCCAGGGCTCCTTTCTCCCCCCTCCCCCCAGTGCTCCTTTCTCCCTGTCGTGCTCCTTTCCCCTCCCCCTCCTCGTGCTCCTTTCCCCTCCCCCTCCTCGTGCTCCTTTCCCCTCCCCCTCCTCGTGCTCCTTTCCCCTCCCCCTCCTCGTGCTCCTTTCCCCTCCCCCTCCTCGTGCTCCTTTCCCCTCCCCCTCCTCGTGCTCCTTTCTCCCCCCCCCCCGGGCTCCTTTCTCCCCCCTCCCCCCAGTGCTCCTTTCTCCCCGTCGTGCTCCTTTCCCCTCCCCCTCCTCGTGCTCCTTTCCCCTCCCCCTCCTCGTGCTCCTTTCCCCTCCCCCTCCTCGTGCTCCTTTCCCCTCCCCCTCCTCGTGCTCCTTTCCCCTCCCCCTCCTCGTGCTCCTTTCCCCTCCCCCTCCTCGTGCTCCTTTCCCCTCCCCCTCCTCGTGCTCCTTTCCCCTCCCCCTCCTCGTGCTCCTTTCCCCTCCCCCTCCTCGTGCTCCTTTCCCCTCCCCCTCCTCGTGCTCCTTTCCCCTCCCCCTCCTCGTGCTCCTTTCCCCTCCCCCTCCTCGTGCTCCTTTCCCCTCCCCCTCCTCGTGCTCCTTTCCCCTCCCCCTCCTCGTGCTCCTTTCCCCTCCCCCTCCTCGTGCTCCTTTCCCCTCCCCCTCCTCGTGCTCCTTTCCCCTCCCCCTCCTCGTGCTCCTTTCCCCTCCCCCTCCTCGTGCTCCTTTCCCCTCCCCCTCCTCGTGCTCCTTTCCCCTCCCCCTCCTCGTGCTCCTTTCCCCTCCCCCTCCTCGTGCTCCTTTCCCCTCCCCCTCCTCGTGCTCCTTTCCCCTCCCCCTCCTCGTGCTCCTTTCCCCTCCCCCTCCTCGTGCTCCTTTCCCCTCCCCCTCCTCGTGCTCCTTTCCCCTCCCCCTCCTCGTGCTCCTTTCCCCTCCCCCTCCTCGTGCTCCTTTCCCCTCCCCCTCCTCGTGCTCCTTTCCCCTCCCCCTCCTCGTGCTCCTTTCCCCTCCCCCTCCTCGTGCTCCTTTCCCCTCCCCCTCCTCGTGCTCCTTTCCCCTCCCCCTCCTCGTGCTCCTTTCCCCTCCCCCTCCTCGTGCTCCTTTCCCCTCCCCCTCCTCGTGCTCCTTTCCCCTCCCCCTCCTCGTGCTCCTTTCCCCTCCCCCTCCTCGTGCTCCTTTCCCCTCCCCCTCCTCGTGCTCCTTTCCCCTCCCCCTCCTCGTGCTCCTTTCCCCTCCCCCTCCTCGTGCTCCTTTCCCCTCCCCCTCCTCGTGCTCCTTTCCCCTCCCCCTCCTCGTGCTCCTTTCCCCTCCCCCTCCTCGTGCTCCTTTCCCCTCCCCCTCCTCGTGCTCCTTTCCCCTCCCCCTCCTCGTGCTCCTTTCCCCTCCCCCTCCTCGTGCTCCTTTCCCCTCCCCCTCCTCGTGCTCCTTTCCCCTCCCCCTCCTCGTGCTCCTTTCCCCTCCCCCTCCTCGTGCTCCTTTCCCCTCCCCCTCCTCGTGCTCCTTTCCCCTCCCCCTCCTCGTGCTCCTTTCCCCTCCCCCTCCTCGTGCTCCTTTCCCCTCCCCCTCCTCGTGCTCCTTTCCCCTCCCCCTCCTCGTGCTCCTTTCCCCTCCCCCTCCTCGTGCTCCTTTCCCCTCCCCCTCCTCGTGCTCCTTTCCCCTCCCCCTCCTCGTGCTCCTTTCCCCTCCCCCTCCTCGTGCTCCTTTCCCCTCCCCCTCCTCGTGCTCCTTTCCCCTCCCCCTCCTCGTGCTCCTTTCCCCTCCCCCTCCTCGTGCTCCTTTCCCCTCCCCCTCCTCGTGCTCCTTTCCCCTCCCCCTCCTCGTGCTCCTTTCCCCTCCCCCTCCTCGTGCTCCTTTCCCCTCCCCCTCCTCGTGCTCCTTTCTACCCCCCCCCCCTCCCCCCCCCCCCCCGGATAAATGTGAGGTAATTCACTTTGGGAGGAATAATAGGAAGGCAGAACACCGGGTCAAGGGAAAGATTCTTGACAGTGTAGATGAGCAGAGGGATCTTGGTGTCCATGTACATAGATTCCTGAAAATTGCCACCCAGGTTGATAGTGCTGTTCAGAAGTCTGATGGTGTTTTAGGTTTCATTGGTAGAGGGATTGAGTTCCAGAGACGTGATGTCATGCTGCAACTCTACAAAACGGTAGTGCCGCCTCACTTTGAATATTGCGTGGTCGCTCCATTACAGGAAGGATGTGGAATCGTTGGAACAGGTGCAGAGGAGATTTACCAGGATGTTGACTGGTCTGGAGCGAAGGTCTTGTGAAGAAAGGCTGAAGAACTTGGGTCTATTCTCATTGGAAAGAAGGAGGCTAAGAGGGGATTTCATAGAGACATACAAGATGATCATTGGATTAGATAAGGTGGACAGTGAGAGTCTTTTTCCGAGGATGATGACTTCAGCTTGTACAAGGGGGGCACAGCTACACATTAAGGGGTGACGGATTTAAGACAGATGTCAGAGGCAGGTTCTTTACTCAGAGAGTGGTAAGGGCGTGGAATGCCCTGCCTGCCAATGTAGTTAACTCAGCCACGTGAGGGGCATTTAAACAGCCCTTGGATAAGCATATGGTTGACGATGGGATAGTGTAGGGGAATGGGCTTAGATTAGATCACAGGTCGGTGCAACATGGAGGGCCGAAGGCCCTATTCTGCGCTGTGTTGTTCTATGTTCTGTTACATAAAAATACATCACACAGCTTCAAAGTAGAACCAGTTGCTGTGAAACCAATGACGGTGTCTCCCGTTATAACATTTAAAGAGTATTTAGATATGCACTTGCAATGTCAAGGCTATACAAGTGCTGAAAAGTGGGATTAGATTAGTTAAGTTGTTGCTTTTGACTAGCATAATGGGCAAAAGGATGATTTTCTGTGCTGTCGATCTCTGACTGTATGGCTGCATGAATTGGCCCACCATCATCCCATTGCTAAATAGGTGTCCTTTATGCCTGGAGAAAGTTTCTCTGTGATGAGTCTCAAAACTATGTGTACTCATCCCAGTACAGATACTTCTAGTTTTGTAATTATGTTGCTGTGTTGCAGTTGTTCTGTGTTTTGTGCAAAGTTTGCAGATTGCCACGGAACTGATACAAGGTTGGCTGTTTATTTTCAGGCATTCATCAGCACAATGTTCTCAACCAAGGCTCCAGTTGATGAGGCCTATCTTTATGCAAAGGTAAGCAGCAAAGTATGGATACTTTCATGGGTGAATGCAGCCAGTACTACATGGAATAATATAACAATAGGTGGGGGTGGCTTAGCAAGTGTGCTAAATCCTAGCAGGAGTGCAGCAGAGATTCACAATACTGACTCCTGAGATGATGAGTCTTTTTTCTCTGTAGGTTAGAAGAGTGAAATATGGTCTTATTGAAGCTTAGAAAATTCCTAAAGGGATAAAAAGAATATATGAAGAAGGGATGTTTCCTCTTGGCTGTATGTCTAGAACCAGGAGATTCAATCTTAGAATAAAAGAACAGCCATTTAAGACTGAGGTGAGGAGGAAGTTCTTTACTCAGAGTGGTGAATCATTGGAATTATCCACCCTTCGGGGCAGGGAAAGCTGTGTCATTAAGTCAATTCAACACAAAGATTGGTAGACCGCTCCTTATTAATGGCATTAAAGACACTGGCATTGGAATATGGCATGGAGATGATCAACCATGATCTAAAATGGCAATGCAAGCTTGAGGGATTGAATGGCCTACTCCTGCTCCTATGTTCCTAAGTCAGAAAAGGTTGAGAGTTAAAATAGGACACTGTGTATTGTGCTTTGATTTCCACACATTGAAACAGAGCTAAAGAGTATAAAAACTGAACCACCAAGATAATAGCAATGGGGAAGACAAAGTGGCTAATGTAGTCAAAGCATACAAAAGCTGCAAGTTAGTGATGTAATGAGTCAAAGCAGTAGATCATGATCTCATATCATAGAATCATAGGAGCTCTACAGTGTGGAAACGGGCCCTTTGGCCCAAAAAGTCCACACCAAACCTCACCGCATCCCACCCAGACCCATCCCCCTATAAACCCACCTAATCTACACCTCCCTGAATACTACCGGAATTTAGCATGGCCAATCCACCTAACTGCACATCTTTGGACTGTGGGAGGAAACCAGAGCACCTGGAGGAAACCCACACAGACACAGGGAGAATATACTGGAGATAGATTACTGCCATTAAATATGGTCCTCTTCTTGTATATTGTGTACATTCGCATATGTAGGGGAGTGTTTGACTCTCCACTGCAGGTTTACTGTTGAAAGACTCCCCAAGTTATACTTTAATGAAGTGTTATACTTTTGTTTCAGCTAAATGCTTGTCATACCGAAAGTGCAGGAACAAAATCCTGAAGTATGTTTGGTTTATGTACAACATACATAAAACATATCAGAGAGCAGTCATTCATAACTTGCCATTCCATAATACTTTTCAATTGTAGTTTGACTTTGAGTGCCGAGCTCGTGGGGCGGACTTCTTGGCCTACCCTCCGGTCGTAGCTGGTGGCAATCGCTCCAATATACTGCATTATGTGGAAAATAACCAAATGATTAAGGTAAGAGTGTAATCATTCCTTATTGTACACAGGTACATGCTGAACTGCAGTCAAAATATTTTCTTTTTCCTAAGGGCTGTTCTTGAGATTTCTGAAAGGCTACTTCTTGATTTTTGGAGGCTGCTTTCTCATTCTCGCTATCTCCTTCATTAGGTGAGAAGCAGTCACCGGTAGCTTCTGTATTTGCCATGATGTGGAGGTGCCGGTGTTGGATTGGGGTGGAAAAAGTCAGAAGTCACATGACACCAGGTTATGGTCCAATGGGTTTGTTTGAAATCACAAGCTTTCAGAGCATAGTCCCTTTGTCAGGTGAGAGATGAGCACGCAGAATACAGGATTTATGGGCTGCGAGAGATTAAGGGCAGAGAGATCAAAAGACCATGCAAATGGTGTGAGTGGTGTGACGAATAATAAGTCTCTGCAGGCGATCCAAAGTGTTAGACATTGTGAGTAAAGTGTCAACAGCTGAATAACAAGCGAAGGGATGCTCTATAATCCGATTAAGTGAGGCAGAGAGATAATTACAAAAACTTGAAGATAACGTGGCACTGGAGACAAGCCAAATGACTGGAATAACACGCTAGGTATAAGAGTCACATGCTGAGGATCTAACCAAAGTAATAAGGAATTCAAAACTGTACAAAGTAATTAAGGTGGAGAAATCACAACAATTTATCCAGGTGATGGTGATAAAACGGGGCAGTAGCGAAGATTTCACATACAGATCAGTGTGGTAGGGTCACATGTAGCATGACAAAGAACCCAAGATCACAGTTGAGGCCATCTTCATGGTTATGGAAGTCGGCTACCAGTTTCTGTTCAGCAATTCTGCGTTGTTGTGTATTTCAAAGATTACCTTAGAGGACACTTATCCGAAGATCAGAGGGTAAGCGTCCTTGACACCACACAACAATCACCAGAGAAGAATGTTCCCTCCCAGCTGGGGAACACTTCAGTGTCATCTTACCTTCTTGCTGCTCCTTCAATCACAGGGGCCTGTTTACTTGCCTTGCTTGATGCTGACAGGCTCACTACTGGGCAGAAGCAGCTTGTGATTTGTAGGAGTAGTTCCTTTCTAGATTTCTTAGTCACCATGATTAATTTTTCCTGGGTAATTTGATTACTTCTGGAGGAGAACTCGCTTGCTGTCATTTGTACTTTTGAGTGTTGATGCTGAAGAAGCAGAAGGATTAATTTGCACCTGCCAAGGATCAGTAGTTACATATTGAGGAATTTCTGGTGATATCCCCAAAGTAAAGATTTTGTTGGCTCCAGCGCTGTGGCTCCCTCCTTTTATTGTATAACTCCATCCTTCAATGTAAGGAAAATGGTGGCATAATGGTAATGTCACCGGACTAGTAAATCGAGAAACTAGTCACGGTAATTTTCAGGGAACATGATTTCACATTGTTACATTTAATTGAACAAAAATCTAGAATGAAAGCTCTCGTCGTGGAGACCACATAACCATCGTTCATTCTCATAAAAACCAATCTGGTTCACTACTGTCCTTTAGAGAAGGAAATCAGCATCCTTACCAGGCTTGGCCTACTCACACCTGCAGAACCAGAGCAATGTGGTTGAATCTTTAACTGTTCTTTTGGTAATGGATGTCAATTGCGGTAGAAACACCCAACTCCCATGAACAAATGAAAATTTTTGAGTTCCTCTGATCATTCAAATTGGCATTTCGACTGGACCTCCAAATCCAAACCCTCACTTCTTTGACCCTTTCACCCTTTCTTTTTACATTCATTAAATAATGCCTCTGACAAAATTTTTGATCACTTGTCCTAACTCTCTTAATGAGGCTCAAACAAAGTTTGTTTGATAACATTTTATGACATTCCTTGGGATGCTTAACTACTGCAAGAGTACTACATAAATGAAAGTCGTTATTATAAGACAAATTGCACAAAGTAGTCTTGTATTTCCTTGAGTGCTGTATAAAAGTTTAAGGCTTGTACTAATTTAAGTTTTTAAGATGATTAAAAGAATTGCAGTGGGTGCTTTAGCAACATGCACTTCTACATGTGTGTTGTAGCCCAGAACTACAAATGGTAGTGGTGGAGGCTCGGATATTCTTTGCATCATGTGGTGAGCAAGGATCTTATCTCTTGCCATTTGTGTCGAAACGATGTGCACATTGCTAATTAATCTGTTTGGCTTGGTATGAACATACCTTCCACGTTCATTTAGTGGGACACAAACCCATAACTTCGGGCTCACAGACAGGAATGCTACTCATTGCACCACAAGACCTTCCCAAAAGGAATTGTAGCTATTGATAAAACCTAGACATGTAAGGGCCCAGGTTCAATTCTACTCTCGGGCGACAGTCTATGTGGAGTTTACACATTCTTCCCATCTCTGCATGGGTTTCTTCTGGGTGCTCCAGTTTCCTCCCGTGGTCCAAAAATGTGCAGGTTGGGGTGGATTGGCCATGCTAAATTGCCCATACTGTCCAAGGATGGCTTTTTGGAGCAGACTGTGGTGGAGGTCATGAGGGAACAGGCAATACTGGATTTAGTGTTGTGCAGTGAGGCAGCCTTGATAAGGGAGAAGATAAAATCAGAGGTGATAGTATTACAGTTGAATAAAGGCAACTACAGAGGCATGAGGGAGAAGCTGGGCAGAATTGACTAGGGGAGGAGCCTAACAGGCAAGACAGTGGAACAGCAATGGCAAGATTTTCTAGGAATCATTCAGGGGTCACAGCAAAAATTCATCCCTAAGAAGAAGAACCATGGTGCAGGGACAATGAGGCAACCATGGGCTGTCTAGAGAAGTCAGGGATAGCGTTAAAGCAAATGAGAAAGCATATAATGTAGAAATGGGCAGTGGGAAATCAGAGAATTGGGAAGCTTACAAAGACCAACAGAGGGCAACAATAAAAGAAATAAGGAGGGAGAAGATTAAGTATGAGAGTAAGCTAGCCAGTAATATAAAGGAGGACTGTAAGAGTTTCATTAGATATATAAAGGGCAAAAGAGAGGGAAAAGTTGACATTGGACCACTGGAAAATGAAGCTGGAGAGATAGTAATGGGGAACAAAGAAATGGCTGAGGAACTGAATAAGTACTTTGCATCAGTCTTCACAGTGGAAGACACGAGTAATATCCCAAAAATTCAAGAGATTCAGGGAACAGAGCTGAGTATGGTGGCCATCACCAAGGAGAAGGTGTTAGAAAAACTGAATAACCTAAAGGTGGATAAATCACCAGGACCAGATGGACTACACCGCAGAGTTCTTGAAGAGATAGTGGAGGTGTTAGTGATGATTTTTCAGGGATTGCAAGAGTCAGGGAGGGTCTCAGAGGACTGGAAAATCACTAACGTGACACCGTTGTTTAAAAAAAGGGTAATGCAAAAGACTAAAAATGACAGGCCAATCAGCCTGACCTTGGTCATGGGTAAGATTTTAGAGTCCATTGTGAAGGATGAGATTTCTAAATACTTAGAAGTGCATGATAAAATAGGGTAAAGTCAGCATAGCCTCATCAAGGGGAGGTCATGCCTGATAAATCTGTTAGAATTCTTTGAGAAAGGAATGAGCAGGTTAGACCAAGAGCCAGTGAATACCTGGACTTCAAGAAGACTCTTGACTAGGTGCCACACAGGAGGCTGCGGAGTAAGATAAGGGCCTGTGGTATTAGAGGCAAAGTGCAAGCATGAATAGAAGATTGGCTGTCTGGCAGAAAGCAAAGAGTGAGGAATAAAGGGTCTTTCTCAGGATGGCAGCTGGTGGCAAGTGTTCCACAAGGGTCAGTGTTGGGACCACAACTTTTCACTTTACACATTAATTATCTAGATGAAGGAACGAGGGCATTCTGGCTAGGTTTGCGGACAATACAAAGATAGGTAGAGGGACAGGTAGTATTGAGGATGTGGGGAGGTTGCAGAAGGATTTGGACAGGTTAGGAGAGTGAGCAAAGCAGTGGCAGATGGAGTACATTGTGAGAAAGTGTGAGGTCATGCACTATTTTCTAAATTGCGAGAAAATTCAGATGTCTTAGGTGCAAAAAGAGACTTGGGAGTTCTAGTCCAGGATTCTGTCAAGGTAAACTTGCAGGTTGAGTTAGTAGTTAGGAAGACAAATGCAACTTTGGTATTTATTTTGAGAGGACTTGAATATAAAAGCAGGGATGTACTTCTGAGGCTCTATAAGACTCTGATCAGGCCACATTTGGAGTATTTTGCGGTTTTGGACCCCATATCTCAGGAAAGTGGGAGAATGGGGTTGAGAAATTTATCAGCCATGCTTGAATGGCGGAGCAGACTCGATGGGCTGAATAGCCTAATTTCTGCTCCTATGTCTTATGATCTTATGGATGTGTAGGCATGGGACATGCATGGTTATAGGATAGGGTAGGTGGTGGGTCTGGGTGGGATCACGTTTGGAGGGTCGATGTCGACTTGTTGGGCCAAATGGCCTGCTTCCACACTCTGGGATTTCTATGATCTATAGAGGAATTATTTCTGCTGATGGGCTAGTCTACAATACAGAGACCTAACTTTAAAGTTAGAACTACCCAGACAAGAATGATGTTAAGATGCACTTCTTCATATAAAGGATAGTAGAAACCTGGAAATCTCTGTCTCAGAATTGCTGTTGAAGCTGAGAGTTAGTTGAAACTTATAAAAACTGATCTTGTTTTTTATTGAGCAAGGTATTAGGGTTACAGAATCAAGGTGGGTTAGGATACAGATCAGCTATGGTCGAGTGGAATGACAGAGAAAGCTTGAGGAGCTGGTGACCTCCTCTTGTCTCTTTATTAACCCACTAACTTCACTCTTTTCCTAGGATGGGGAGATGGTCTTATTGGATGGTGGTTGTGAGTATTCTGGCTACGTCAGCGATGTCACTCGCGTTTGGCCTGTCAATGGAAGGTGAGACACAGATTTGATCCACCCATTTACCCCACCCTCCATCATTCTCATTATTTTGGTATATGGTCCACCATTTTCCTGCCCATTGTTTGAGAAGGGATTTCCTCACGTTGAGTATGTTTCAACCCCAGGCACTTAGAACCCGCTTAAATGGAAATTTCTCAAGTTACCCTGGATGCGAAGGAGCAACAGACCATTCAAGCAATTTGGGCCTTTATACTAATCCTGAATGTGCCTGTACCCAATGTCAGTACACGTACAGTATAAGGCTGTGGGCTTGCTGGGCATCTCAGGAGAATGTCAGTGATCCCATGGCATCATTTTGAAGAAAAGGAAGAAGGGAGTTCTCCCCAGTACTGGGCAATATCAATCTCTCCACCAACATCACATGAATATGAGGATTGCTGTTTGTGGAACCTTGCTATGAACCCATTGGTTGCTGTATTAAATGTATTACAATGATGACTACGCTTCATAACATTTTTAATTGTTTGTAAAAGTGCCTAGGAACATCTTGAGGCTGTGAAAGGTGCAGTATGAAGAAAGACTTTACCTGATGCTTGGTTAACTCAGTATTGGAAAACATGGGGTTTTTTGCATATGGCTGCAGAACATTTTAATATTTGTTTGAAGGTTCACAATTAGTTCATTCTTCCTGCTGAGGTTCTTAAACACTGTATGCTATTAATTGCCTTAGCCAATGTCTTACCCTGCCTTCATAATGTTCCTAACTGGCTGGGAAACGGGGCAACTCTTCTCTGTTCTAGTTGTGGCAAACAGCTGTTCAGTGGCATCAAAACAAGGTGTCCTTATGTAACTGCTTCTTTACTACAGTTACAATATCTCATTACTTGTGCATCTACTTCAACAATCGTCCTGTAGCAAAGGTAATTACTTCTCAGGAGCACTCATTTGATAGGTATTTCTGGAGTGCTTCTCAGAAGAAGTTTGTGTTCTGCCGGCTCCTTCATAACGGCATCTAATATGAGTCCCTAGTTCCTGCCTAAACTGTACAAATGAGCCCCAATTGCCCTTACAGTGTTTACTGATGAAAAGGTAACTGCCAGCACTGCAATAAATCACTTAGCAACCACAATATTTTATTTAGACCCAGCTGTTCAAATAAGAAAGTTCAGTACCAAGTCTTGGCCAAGAGAGCAGTAAAACCATTCTCACCCACAGTGACACTAGATAAAAGAGGGAATCTCACCTAGGATTCCCTGTCCCATTTCCAAACCAATGACTTCCCTAGCCAGGGAGTGTGTCAAGGTAGATTGGATCAGATTCTTATTGTG
This sequence comes from Stegostoma tigrinum, assembly GCF_030684315.1. NCBI lineage: Eukaryota > Metazoa > Chordata > Chondrichthyes > Orectolobiformes > Stegostomatidae > Stegostoma > Stegostoma tigrinum. The sequence goes on from NC_081391.1 coordinate 5,539,155, forward strand.
GTTCTGTTGAATAGGGGATGTTCATTGTGGGGGAGTAAATACAAGGAATGCTAAGGTACAAATGACTGCTCCTGTCTATGGAACCTCAGCCTTATGGAGTGTATACAAGGGAGGAGTGGGAACTTCTCTACTGCAGTTAATCAGCAAGGTTATGCATTTTAGTCCAACAGGTCCATTTCAATGTTGGTGCTTCTGTCACCTGATAAATACATTGAATGGAGTCATACAGCATGGAAACACCCTTTAGTCCAACAAAGATAATCCCAAACTAAAATTAGTCCTCCACCCCTCCAAACCTTTTCTGTTCATGTACTCATACTAACTGTACCCACAACCACTGCTTCCTTTGGAAGTTCATTTAATTCTCGAAACATCCTCTGTTTAAAAAGAAAAATTTCCCCTCATGTCTTTTCTAAATCTCTCAACTTTAGTAATATGCCCCCTTGTCTTGAAAACCCCACCCAAGGGAAAAGGGACCTGCCATTCACCTAATCTATACCTCTCATGATGTAATAACCTCTGAAGTCACCCCCCCGACCTCCTATGCTTCAGTAAGTTCCAGTCTATTTTGACAACTCAAATCCTCCATTCCTGACAACATCCTGATAAATCTTTGCTGAACCCTTTCCAGGGAGACCAGTACTATTCTGTTCCTTCCCCTCCCATGTACTTCTTTACCTTTCTTAATGCACCCAAGATGACTCAACTACTGAGGTTCCACATTTTAACCAGAATTGTCCAGAAAAAATAGATTTCTCTTGAATTTGTTATTGGATTTATTAGTGCTGTCTTATATTTATGGCCTGTGTTTTTGTACTCCCCTGATAAGTGGTAACATCTTCTCTATATCTACTATTTCAAAGTCCTCTGTTTTTAAAAGATCATGTCTTCCCTCAGCCTTTTCTTTTTTAGCAAAAGAGCCCCAGTTTGTTAATTTTTTCCAATGCATATAATTTCTCAGCTCTGCAGGTGCCTTCTTTGTAATGCTTTTACGCCCCTTCTTCAGTGTCCTGAAATCCTTTTAACAATTTGGAGACCAAAAGCATGCAATGTGGTCTACTGGAGGTTCTATACAAGTTTAACTTGATCTTCCTACTTTTCAATTATGTCTCTCAAAAAAAATTTAATAAAGTATAAAAACAAAATGTAATTAATTGTTTTCTACGGAGCCCTCTGCTTGAACTAACCTTAAGCAAAGCTCCGATAGTTAATATTTAAAGCATATCCAAAGAAGAGTCATTTTCTACTCAAAACAGTAACTGTGTTCCTCTCTCCACAAATGCTGCCAAACCTGCTGCGTTTCTCTGGAACTTATTATTTCAGATTCCCAGCATCTGCAGTAGCTTGTTATATCAACCTTAAACTGTAGGCTAGTCCCTTGAAAATAGACCTATATAAACACACTGCACAAACATTGGTATTATAGAGGGTGTAGTTGAGTCAGTGTGTTGGAAAGGAAGGTGTGATGCATGTGACAAATAGATAAAAGTCAAGGCTGCCGTTCCACATGATGATTTCATGTTCAATGGAAATCAAAGTTGCTAAAGATCACTGCACGCTGTGGAGGAGTGGGTGCTAATGGCAGCTTGAAAGCTAATAACTTGGTCATCAGTAACGGAATGTCGTTACAAGAAATGCGAAACAAGCAAGAGAAACACTTCCAAAAGTGAACTATTTGCGCAAAAATTCATTTTAGTTTGAAAGTTGAAAAAGCCCATTCAAAAGTAATTAGTTTACTGCTGTATGTGTAAGAAAAGTAATTTTGTTATAGAGCATAAGTGAAAGGGAGCAGTTAAATGGGGGACTCAGCATGGCAAATAGTGTAGAAGCACTTGAGAGAAAATGCAATGGATGGATATGTTGAGAGGGCTGAAGTAGATTGGATAAGATGCATGTGGAACACAAATACTGGCATTGAATAGTTAGGATGAATAGCCTGCCTCTCTGCTGCACATCCTACGTAATTCACCTAACCTGTCTCCTCTGAAAATGTGTAACATGTAAAACCTTCCTCGTATCCTGTTGGAAAATTCTAAGACTGACTTGTTTTGTTGCAGATTCACGGGACCCCAGGCTGAGCTGTACCAGGCTGTCCTTGATGTACAGAAATTCTGCCTAAGCCTCTGCACTCCTGGTATCAGTCTGGACAATATCTACACTTTCATGCTGACCATGCTTGGGCAAAAGCTGAAAGACATGGGGATCCTGCAGGAGAACTGTAATCAAAATGATGCTTACAAGGTTAATACCAAGTGCTGGCACATTTATAGCCCACGGATTAAGCTCACAGCAGTCAATTACAGTTAAGTTTGTAAAATGTTAGATCGCAAGGGGTTTGCATAGAGAAGAGAGTAGCGCAGCAGTGATGTCACTGATGCAGTAGTCCAAAGATGCCAAAGTAATGCTGTGTGGACACTGGTTCAAATCCCACCAGCACAACTAATGGAAATAAATAACAAATTTCTTCACTTTAAGGTTTACCAATCTGTTTTACAATTAATAAAATATTTTTGAAATGTAGTCAATGTTTTGAAGCTTGCAAAACTCAAGCTGAAATGTCAGCAAGATTGAGTTTCAAAGTAGGAGCTCTTGTTCAGTCCCCTACCACCTTCTCGGTATTAGACATGGTTCAATTGGTTGCACTCCCGACACTAAGTCACAAGGGTTGATTCTGGAACTTGAGCACAAAATCAAAGCTGATATTCCACTGCAGTAATAAGGGTATACTGCACTGTCAGAAGTGCTGTTTTCCAGATGAAACGTGAAACTAAGGCCCTCCATGCCACCTTGATGGATGTAAAAGCTTCCATGGCACTATTTCAAGGAAGATCAGGGGTGTTGTCCTGTTCATTGCCTGCATCTACATCACAAAATTAGATTATCAGGCCATTATGATTGCTGTTATGTGAGTTTGCTGAATGTCTTTTAACTATCATGCTTCCTACATCACAATTGGAACTATGCTTCAAATACAATTTATTAGTAGTAATGCCCATTGAGACATTCAGATTTTGTGAAGAAAAGACTGTATACATGCAAGTTGTTCATTTTTCTTTCACTATACCATACTGCATTTTAAGACTGAGGGAGAGTTGCACTTTTAAAAGTGCCACCTATCAAATGAGAGATTCTATCAAGGTTCTGCTTACCTATTTGAGGGGACATATAGAAGGGCAGGACCAACATTTATTCCACTGCCACTAAAGACACTTAACAAGTCAATAATTTCATTTGCACTTATGGGATCTTGTTATTTATAAATAGATCATATTCACAGCGTAGAAGAGACCATTCAGCCCGTTTGGTCAATGTCAATGTTTATGACCCAGACAAGTTCCCTCCCACCCTGCTTCTTTTGTCATTCACTTTCTGTTTTGCTTTTTATTTATTTATTGTATACTTAGTCAATTTCCCCTTAAATGCACCAGTGCCTCAACTAATCCTCATGATAGCAAGCCTCCCCATTCTCACCACTCTGGATAACAATATTCTTCCTCAATTTCTTATTAGATTTATTATATTTATTATGGACTATCTTATGTTTATGATTCATCATTACTCTGGATTAAAAATAAATATTATCTCTGAGTGCTTTAGAACATCCTAAGCATATGCAAGACACTGTGTAAATAAAAAAATCTCATGCCACTAAGGAAATCTCCTTTTTTACATTCTATTTAAAAAAAACAAGTACAGCATATTTTGGACTAAGAGATTTCTCCATTGTCATTGAGCAGAGTTCTGTTCTGTTCCTGCAGGCTGCTATCAATTACTGCCCACACCACGTTGGACATTATCTGGGAATGGATGTCCATGACACGCCAGGCATCTCCCGGTCTATAGCCCTCCAACCTGGGATGGTGGTGACAATCGAACCTGGTAAGAAATACAGGGCTAGAAGTAAGTTGAGAAAGCTAAATCCTGCACGGTGCAAAGTCGGTGATTAGGGTGAACACCTGACAACTAGTTTCTGCCTTGAGCTAAATTTGAACTGATGTCCAGACAATCATAGCCCACAATATGGATTCCATTCACTTCAAGTAAGAGTCTTGATGATTTTACTAGCAAGAAAATACATTTGTCGAGATGTCTGTCAGTCTCACTGTCAGACTGTTTTTCTATTTGTAAGTCTACAGGGTCCATTTAAAGAATCTCCATGAACTACCACAAGCAGGACCAGTGACAAAGCTCCAGTGATGTGTTCCAATTAGAAGTCTTTATTTCTCCAGCAAAATTTAACTAAAAATACCAGTAAAATATTTTATTCCCTCTTTCACTGATGTTTTCATGTGACCTGAAGTAATTAGTTCCACATCTGATATATCGGTCACATCTGTTCTAACAATGCCGTCTTTAACAGGGGTGCTTCCAACAAGACGACTTTTTTCTTTAACTGAGGATTCCTCCCTACCACTTGACGGGACCCTCAGTCATGTCTGACCCACTTCCCCCATAACTGCCCTGCCCCATTCCCTTCCTCACAGAACAACAACTTGTCCTTAATTTTTATTTTACCAGCCTCTCCATTCAAAGGATCATCTCCACAATTTCTGCAACCTCCAACAGAATACCACAACCAAACACACCCTCTTGCTTGGCAGCACTCTGCAAGGACTATTCCCTTCACACACCCTGGCCCATTCCTCCTTTACTCTGAGCACATCTTCACTCTCCTGTGGCACCATATTCTGGCAATTGCAATAGCATTTATCTTTTTACTCCTCCCCTCCTCAATGTTCAAGGCCCCAACAGAAACCTCCAGGCAACAGTGATTTTCTTGTACTTCTTTCACTCTTGACTATTGCATTTGCTGCTCAAACTATAGGCTTGTCCACATTGGCAAGATCAAACGCAGACTGAGTGACCACTTCGCAGAACACGTCAGCTCTGTCTATAAGATTGATCCCAACCTTCCCGATATACAGCATTTTGCTCTCGTGCTAATATTTCTGTCCTACACATGTTGTATTGTTCTAGTGAAGCTCACTACAAGCTGGAGGAACAGCACCTCATTTTTCACTTTAGCACTTTACAGTCTTCTGGACTTAACACCGTTCAACATCTTCAGTCTATGAACACTGTCCCCGTGTTGATTACATTCCCTTTTTCTCTCTCCACCACCACTACTACCCCCCGCCCCACCATTTCTTGTTTGCATGGGTTAGTTCTCAACTAACATCAGCTCTCAACACGGGTCATGCTATTAACACTTACCATGACATTCCATTTGCTTTTTGCTCTGTGTCCCCTCACCATCATTTCCACTTACTGCTCCTCTCTCCTTTGTCAACAGCATAAAATCCATAATTTTCCTGCCCCCTAGAGTTCTGAAGAAGAGCCCTGTTGGACTCAAAGTTATCTTTGTTCCTCTCCCTGTAGAGATGCTGCCAGAGTTTCTCCAGCATTTTCTACATTACCATGCCTTCACTTGTTGGATCAAAATCCTGAACAGCATTCCTAACAGCACTGTAGGTACCCCCACACCACATGGTTCAAGAAGGTGGTTCATTATCACCTTCTCCACCTTCTTCAAAGTCAATTTGGGATAAGCAGCAAGTGCTGGTCTAATCAGTCACATCCTATCAACTAATTACTATAGGAGTATTAAAAAAATACTTCAAGAGACAATGGTTACCTAAAGACATTGCTCATACTAATCACCCAGTCCCCATAAAAACTACACAGATAATCATGTGTAGATCCATTGGACTAGTCCAGGTCACAGACCCTTTACCTCTCCTTCATTTTCAACAGCGCTGTTTGTCAATTGTCAGCCTGTTACCCTACTAAACTCTACAAGGGCCTCCACCTCTTCAGCCTCCTTACTTTAAACCACTTGATATCTTTGCCATCCTATTTAAAGCAATTATATCTTAAGGAGGCTTTTCAGTGTGACACTTGGCACCTTCTGAAACTCTGTCCCTGACACGTCGCCTCCCTTCCCAAGCTTTTCTCTCTTTGCTTGAGGACGCTGCCTGCTAATTGTTTAAATATCTTGATCTATAATTTAAAGTTTCTGATGAAAGAAGTACCGATTGGTCACCTCCTGCCTGTTTTTTTCCCTCTCACACTCCCTATCCCTCACACGCTTCATCTTCCCCCTTTCCTTCACGGCAGGAAAACGCTTTTGCAGAAATCACTTTGAAATTGGCAATTTGCTATGTAGGATGCTAACCCACAACTTTTCATATATTCTTATTTTTGCTGACATAAGTGACTATTTTATTTCAAAGCTTTTGGTATGCAATTGGTAAATTTTGCTTTTTGGATCATTAATTCCACAACAGGAATCTACATCCCAGAAGACAACACATCAGCTCCATCAAGATTCCGAGGAATGGGAATTCGGATTGAGGATGATGTTTTGATAACAGAAGAGGGGCCAACTATTCTATCTGCAGATTGTCCCAAAGAATTACATGAATTAGAACAGATCTGGACTGACCATTAGCAAACAGCCCTTGCACTGATACCTCCATAATTTATAATTAAATGCTATAAGGGACAAGAAGATTCCCAGTTAATGCTGCAACTCTATTCACTGTTATAGCTCTGCAAAGGTATGTTGTGATGCTATCAGCCTATTCAGATATGTAAAACTCGGAATAGTATTTATCTATCCTCCAGGACATAAGTTATATAACAAGACACCGGAACGACACTTAAGAACTTTATTTTAAAATTAAAATGAAGGACAAATATTGGCTGGTGAATCAAATTTGTGCTGCACAGACATGGAATGATTGGACACTTTGATCCCCAGTAACAGCCAGTTGTGAGATAAAGACCCTTGGTCAAGTTGGAAACTCAACATGGAAGATGTCCTCTCTGACTTCAGATTACGGAGATGATGGTTACTGTATGGCACACCAGGTACTCCATCTGGATTTTCACTCTGATATCCACTACAGTTAGGAACCCATTTAGCTCTCCTTTAAACATTTGGTGTTGATTGTCATAAGCCTTCAGCTCCGTCCAAACCCTTTTCTGTAGAAGAGGTTTTTTAATCATAATCTCTCCCAACTGTTATCTTGGAATTTTGATAGCTGGCTTACGACCTCAACCTGCTTAAACTCTTATACTGGTGATGTGTGTTAGTGAAATGCTGGTGTGGTGCTGAGTTGTACTGAGTGGAAGTGCTGTTCAACGTATGCAGAATTATGTCGTGCTGCCATCAAGTCCTTAGATTTTGGGACTGTGCCACTGGATGAGAGAAATTAAAAAAAAATCAGAGTTACCATTCTGGATCCATGGCCGGTGTTCCCTCTAACATCTGTTTGATGTGTGCAGCTGCTTGTTGTACTGCAGAGTCCCTTTGAAATTGATCTGCATCTTAACGAGAATGTTTCTTGCATGCAGCCTGTTTATTCCCTGTGCTACATATTCCTGTCTGCCCATCTGTACAGCACAGGGGACACATTGCCTGTGTCCATGCTAGAAATTATGTGTTTGTGTAAGTTCAGAAAGGTTGTAATATCTTTCTAAGTGAAAAACCCTTCAGATGCTATCATCTTGTGGAGACAGGACAATTGGATTGGGTGCTAAAGGTCATCAGAAGTTGAGGGTTGTTCTTTTTAAATAGAGCTTTAGAAGCAATGCAGGATATTACAGATTAGAACATAGAACATTACAGCACAGTACAGGCCCTTCAGCCCTCGATGTTGTGCCGACCTGTCATACCGATCTCAAGCCCATCTAACCTACACTATTCCATGTACGTCCATATGCTTATCCAATGACGACTTAAATGTACCTAAAGTTGGCGAATCTACTACTGTTGCAGGCAAAGCGTCCCATTCCCTTACTACTCTCTGAGTAAAGAAACTACCTCTGACATCTGTCCTATATCTTTCACCCCTCAATTTAAAGCTATGCCCCGTCGTGCTCGCCGTCACCATCCAAGGAAAAAGGCTCTCCCTATCCATCCTATCTAACCCACTGATTATTTTATATGTTTCAATTAAGTCACCTCTCAACCTTCTTCTCTCTAATGAAAACAGCCTCAAGTCCCTCAGCCTTTCCTCGTAAGACCTTCCCTCCATACCAGGCAACATCCTAGTAAATCTCCTCTGCACCCTTTCCAAAGCTTCCACATCCTTCTTATAATGCGGTGACCAGAACTGTACACAATACTCCAAGTGCGGCCGCACCAGAGTTTTGTACAGCTTCACCATAACCTCTTGGTTCTGGAACTCGATCCCTCTATTAATAAAAGCTAAAACACTGTATACCTTCTTAAAAGCCCTAGTCTTACCTATGTGTAGTATTTTTATAAGTTGTATTGATAAAATTTTGTTGAAAAAATGGCACAAAACATTAAAAAAAACTAGAACTCAATGTTTCACCTGTTTTTCTAATCAACCTGTTCAGAGGTGTTATTACACACCTTTGGAGCAGGTGGAACTTGACCCTAGGGTTCCTGATCCAAGGACACTGCCACTGTGTCAAAAAAGGGCCCTTCAAAAAATGCACTTTTGTGAAGTTGAGAGAAAGTCCTATCTGTTTCAGGTAAATTTTTCCCTCTCCCCATAATTGTTTTGACTCCTATAACTAGGAGGATGGAGCCGATGAAACATGTGACAGTAGACCTCAGGCAACTCCTTTATTTCCCATCCCTAGTCACAGGATGTGTCTAGATTCTGGTGCCCCAACACAAACACTCTCTGCAATAATGAATCTGAAGTCTGCAACTTGGAATTCTGCAACTTACATGCTGTTCGGAACAGTTCATTGGAACAACACATCATCTCACCCCTCCTTGCTTTTCATGTTATCTTTTACTTTTCATTCTGAAATTTTATTATTCTTCCTAAATAAAATGGAGGCACACTGGAAATTGACAGCATCTGAAAGAAAGAAAAATGATGAGAGATAATAGGAACTGCAGATGCTGGAGAATCTGACATAACAAAGTGTAGAGCTGGATGAACACAGCAGGCCAAGCAGCATCTTAGGAGCACAAAAGCTGACGTTTCGGGCCTTAGAGGCCTGAAATGTCAGCTTTTCTGCTCCTAAGATGCTGCTTGGCCTGCTGTGTTCATCCAGCTCTACAAAATGTTCGATGATTTGGGAGTCATCAGAACATTTGAAACTCTGCTAAAGGTTTCCCTCCATTACCTGGTTTATTTAATACTATCTTACAGATGATTGTTTTTATATGCACTTTAGTGACAGATAGCCAAATATACTATGGAGAATAGTTCAATGTTACCATACCCGAAACTGCTGAGGAGGTTGCATGGTGTTCTACATGTGCCTCTATGTGCAACACCTCAGTACATAATACTGCACCCCATTTATTGTTGATTACTTCATTAATTACTGTGCAATTTCAGGTTAATTATCAGATCTTGCATCACAGAAGGAGGTCATTCTTTTCTTAGCCATGTACATCAGAGGAAACTACAGTCCTTAGTTAGAACATGAGGAACAATGTTGTGCTTTGTGCTTTACTAGGCTTCCTTTTGTTTTCCTTATAATCAGGAATCTATTGTTTGCATCCTTTTCTAAAAGTAGCATTTTTGTTGTTAATTCAATCTTAATTGATGCCTAGCAATCCTAATTTGCATTTATAAGTCAGAATGAGGCTATTTGATGCATTTTAAAATAATTTTTAAATCAACCTGTTTGAACATATTATGACTCACCTCCATGGTAAGTGGGAATGGAACCTTCTGGCCCAGAGGTAGAGACAGTACTGTTGCACCACAAGAGCAAAATGCTGTCCAACTGGTTCCACTTCTATGCATGAAAATATTCAAGAATTTTCAGCATGCAGCACCAAAATGACCTCAAAAGTATAAACTTATTCTTCATATCAGGTGGATATAAATTGTATATATACCTGTGTCATGGAGTTTTCATTTTTATGAATGTGGTGGGATGGACCTACTAGCAATTCATTTCAATAACTGGACAATGTGAAAACTGCATCTGCCTAACAGGAAAATCATTGTATCAAGGCAATATCAAAGGGCTTATACGTCATTGGCAATTTCCACAAATTGCATGATTCGATCCTGGTTTTAGTTTTGTTTTCTAAGATTAGTAAATGAAATGTAAGCAATGATGATTCACATTAAGCACTAATGGATAATGCAAAGTTTTATTAGTATTTTCCATAGCAGTGTATTTGATGAGGCATTAAATTGTGACAAACTACCCATATTCATTTGCAATGGGTAAACAGGTGGAATTTTCTTTCAAAACTCTGAGTGTTTCTAGGAATGGTTACACTGCATTGTCCATTCATAGTTGCCTTGGGGGAATCCATAGTCAGGCCAGACTAGGTTAGTGAATTACAAAAGCAAAATACAGCGGCTCCTCAAAAAGTGATATGAAAACAGAAAATGCTGGAAATACTCCGCAAGCGAAGCAGCATCAATGACCCTTCCAGATTATTGAACTAATTGGCTTTTGCATCAACCATTACTAGTCTTTTCCACAAGAATTAGCAACAGGAGTAGGTCACACAGCCCTTCAAGTCTGTTCTCCAAAAGTATTGACTGTATTAAACTCCACTTCCTAACTATCCACATGCTCCCATGGTATGTGGAACATTCCTTGTTCCAGTCCTGTTCTGGTCCCCAACATCAACTATTTCTCCGGTACATCAATAACTTCCCTCTCACATCTGGAATTGAAACAGTTAATATAGTTCACTTCCTATTTCCACTCTGCTCTCACCTTCACCTAGTCCATCTCTGATTCCTCCCTTCTCTGTTTCCATTTCTGGGGATAGACTGTCCACCAACTCCTACAGTTACCTTGACTATACATCCTCACGTCTTGCTTCCTGTTAAGACTCTATTCCATTCTCCCAGTTCTTCCATCTCCATCATATCTGTTCCAATGATGCCAACTTCGACAAGGGAGCCTCTAAAATATCTACCTTCTTCGTCCACTGAGATGCACCACAACCATGGTTGACAGGGCCCTTAGTTGTGTCTTACCCTTCTCCCGCACTTTAGCCCTCACCGCCTCTCTTCCCTCCCACAACAAGGATAGGATCCCCTTATCCTCACTTACCATCCCACCAGCATCCACATGCAAAGGATCTTTAGCCTCCATTTCCACCAATGGGATGCTACCACTAGACACGTATTTACCCTTCCCTCCCTTGGCAGCCTTCATCAGGGACCATTCCTTCCAGGACACTTGGTTACTCTTGCTCCACTCCCAACACCTCTCCACATCCCCACAGCACCTTCCTTCGCAATCACAGAAGTTGTAATACCTGTCTGTACTTCCTCTCTCCTCACTATCCAAGGCCCTAGACACCTCCCAGGTGAAGCAGCAATTTACCTGTACTTTACTCAGTCTTCTCTACTGTATTCACTGCTCACAGTGAAGTCTCCTTTGAGAGAGACATTGGAGAGATGAAGTACAGACTGAGCAACTGTTTTAAGAACACCCACATTCTGTTTGCAAGTATGACCCTGAGCTTCTGGTTACCTGCCATTTCAATGTACCACCATGTTCTCTGACCAACGTCTTTGTCTCAGGCTTACTACAGTGTTCCAGCAATGTTAAGCACTAGCTGGAAATGACACCTCATTTTCCGCTTGGGAACCCTGTAGCCTACTGCACTCATTACTGACTTCATCAATTTTAGAAGTTGAGCACCTTCTCCTATGTCCTTACTCTAACGCCACACACGTGATCTTATCATCACATGGCCTGCTACCACAAACAACCCAGTCAGTCACTAATGCTCCCTATTAGCAGCTATTCATTCTCCCAAACTGCTTTCTCTGCATAGGTGCTGCCAGACCTGTAGTGTTTTTCCAGCAATTTCTGTTTTTTGTTTCCGATTTCCAGTATCTGCAGTTCTTTGGGGTTTTCTATAGCCTTCTTCAGGTTTTTGTTTCATCTGATACGGCATTGATGGCAAAGCCTACATTTGTTGCCCATCCATGTCTGCCCTTGAACTGAATGGCTTTCTGTGGGTTGCTGGATCATAATCATTGGGCTATAGAACCTTACACCTTCACCATTTTCCCTTCCCTGGATTCTGCTCACCCTGTTGGGAGAATGATGAGTTACTCACAGGAGTAATATGTATTTAAAATGGAAGTGATGGCATCATTATGGATTAGCAGTCCAGGGACATGGGTTAAAATCCCAACAAAGCAACTGGTAGAATTTAAATTCAAGTAATAAATCTGGAATTAAAAGCTGCTACTCCTTCCTGGTCCAGTTTATACATGACTCCAAACTACAGCAATATGGTTGACACTGAAATGGCCTAACAAGCCACCAAGAAAATGAAACCAGTCAGACCACTGGGATTAATTTAAGCAGTGGAAATGACAATGGCACACCCAACTCTGTTGATCCTGCAAAGCTCTCCTTACTAACACCTGGATATTTGTGCCAAAATAGAGAGCACTGACTCACAGAGTAGTCCGGGAACACCCTAATATAGTTGTTCTTGCTCAGTCATACCATACACACAGCATCTCAGCTATCAACACCTGTGGTTATGGCCTATCCCACCCACACGGTTTACCCTACCAGCAGCAGTACAGTGATATACAATTGGGAAAGAGTTGCCCTAGAAGTCCACAACATTGACTTTCAACTCCAAATAGTGCCATGCCATTTGTTCAAAGATGGGCATGAAACCATTTGTGCATTACCACACACAAGCCTCCATCAACTGATAATCACTATTCCTCAATGTTGAACACTAATTGGATGAAAGACTGAAAGTGACCAGAGCACAGAATGTATTCTGGCTTGGGAATTTTAATGTCCATTATGAAGACTGAATAGCGCCACTACTGACCAACTGAGCAAGTTCCAAAGGACATTACTGCTAGACTCAGTACGCAACAGGTGCTGAGGAAGCCATTGAGGTAAAAACCTACCTGCCCTCATCCCTACTAAACTAGTCATTACAGATGCATCTCACCATGTCTTGGTAGGAGTAATGTACAGTCCTTGTTGAGGCTAAAGTCCCCGTTTCTCATCAACAATATCTTCACAGAATCCCTATAGTGCAGAAGGAGGCCATTTGACCCATAGAGTCTGCATTGACCCTCTAAAGAGCATCCCACCCAGATCCATCCTATCCCCATAACCCTGCATTTACTATGGCCAATCCACCTAGCCTGCACATCTTTGGGCTGTGGGAGAAACCGGAGCACCTGGCACAAACCCATGCACACAAAGGGAGAATGTGCAAACTCCACAGAGAGTCCCCCAAGACTGGAATTGAACCTGTGGTTGCTGGCGGAGTGAGGTAGCAGTGCCAAACACTGTACTGCCCTGCCTCATAGTGCAGCACTACCATCAGCTAATTGGATAGATTTCAAAGAGATCTAGCAACTCGAAACTAAGCATCCATGAGGTACTGTGTACTATCAGCAGTAGAATTACATTCCACTACAACCTCTAATCTGACAGCCTAGCGCGCTCCCATAATGAACAAACTTGCGATTGACCCTGGTTCAAACAAGAATGGAGGAGGGCATGCCAGAAGCAGTGTCAGACATACCTAAAAATGAAGTATGAACCTGGTTAAGAAACATTGGACAAAGTATTTAAATAAAAGCAAAATGCTGCAGATGCTGGAACTGAAGCAAACAGAATGCTAGAGAAACCCAAAAGGTCTGGCAGTATCTATGCAGAGAGAAACAGTTAACAATTTGAGTTCAGTATGACTTCTGAAGGACAGCCATACCAGACGTGAAATGTTAACTCTGTTGAATGTTGCTGCACTTGTCTACCATGTAGTCACTTGGAGTCATAGACATAGACAGCACAGAAACAGATCCTTTGGTCCAACTTGTCCATGCCGACCAGATATCCTATATAAATCTAGTCCCGTTTGCCAACATTTGGCCCAAATCCCTCTGAACCCTTTCTAGTGATGTACCCATCCAAATGCTTTAAATGTTGTAATCATACCAGCCTCGACCACTTCGTCTGGCCGCTCATTCCATATACACACCATTCTCTGCGTGAAACAGTTGCCCCTTAAATTCCTTTTATATCTTTCCCCTCTCAACTTAAAACTATTGCCCTCTGGTTTTGGACTCCCCCATCCCAGGGAAAATACCTATTTACGTTATCCATGCCCGTCATGGTTTTATAAACCTTTATAAAAGTCACCCCTCAGCCTCTGACTCCCCAGGGAAAATAGCCCCAGTCTCTTCAGCCTCTAGCTATAGCTCAAACCCTCCAACCCTGGCATCATCCTTGTAAATCTTTTCTGAACCCTTTCTAGTTTCACAACATACTATAGGAGGGAGACCAGAATTGCACACAACACTCCAAATGTGGCCAAACCAATGTCTTGTACAGCCACAACATGACCTCCCAACCCGTTTATTCAATGCACTGACCAATAAAAGCAAGCATACCAAACACCTTCTTCACTATCCTACCTACCTGCAACTGCACTTTCAAGGAACTATGAACCTGCACTCTAAGGTGTCTTGTTCAGCAACGCTCCCCGGGACCTTACCATTAAGTGTACAAGTCCTGACCTGATTTGCCTTTCAAAAATATAGCACCTCACATTTATCTAAATTAAACTCCATCTGCCACTCCTCAGCTCATTGGGCCCATCTGGTCAAGATCCCGTTGTACTCTAAGGTAACCTTCTTCACTGTCACTAAACCTCCAATTTTGGCATCATCTGCAAACTTACTAACCATACCTCCTACAGTAACATCCAAATCATTTGTACAAATGACAAAAACCAGTGGACCCAGCACCAATTGTTGTGGCACATCACTGGTCACAGGCCTCCAGTCTGAAAGGCAACCCTCCACCACAACCCCCTGTTTTCTACCTTTGAGCCAGTTCTGTATCCAAATAGCTAGTTCCCCCTGTATTCTATGCTATCTATCCTTACAAACCAGTCAGCTGTGAGAAACCTTGTCGAACACCATTCTGAAGTCCATATAGATCACATCCACTGTTCTGCCCTCATGAATCCTGTTACTTCTTCAAAAAACTCAAATTAGCGAGACACGATTTCCTATGTACAAAGCCATGTTAACTATCCCTAATCAGTCCTTGCCTTTCCAAATAGAAGTAAATCCTGTCCCTCAGGATCCCCTCCAACAACTTTCCCAACACCGATGTCAGGCTTCATGAGCAAAAGAACAGAGATGACACGAGGGAAGTGCACTTGTGATCTGGAAATCACTGAAAACGTGACGGAACCAGATTCAAAAGTAGCTAGATATCTGAAGGGAAAATACCTCCAGGGCCAGGGATAAAGAGCCGTGTAATAGACTGTTATTTTGAAGGACCAGTAATGACATAATAGCCAAGTGGCCTCCTTCTTTGCTATATTATTCTGTGGATCAATTTTAAAAGTAGTTATTTGGGTGAATCACTTCAAAACATTTCAATGTGAAATGGAAGAACTTTCAATGTCGATATTTTTAATCAGCATGCTCAGATTCCTCACGCTTTGCCTTCTGCCAGTCAGCCATTCCTCTGGCTCAACCAATACCTTGCCTCTAACACAATTTGGGGCGGCACGGTGGCTCAGTGGTTAGTACTGCAGCCTCACAGCGCCCTCGGGTGACTGTCTGTGTGGAGTTTGCACTTTCTCCCCGTGTCTGCGTGGGTTTCCTCCCGGGTGCTCCGGTTTCCCCCCGACAGTCCAAAGATGTGCAGGCTAGGTGGATTGGCCATGCTAAATTGCCCGTAGTGTTCAGGGTTGCGTGGGTTATAGGGAGATGTGTCTGGGTGGGATGCTTCAAGTGGCAGTATGGACTTGCTGGGCCAAAGGGCCTGTTTCCACCCAGTAGGGAATCTAATCTAAAAAAAACCATCTTGTTTCCTTAATAATGGATTCTAAAATCTTACCAATGATTGACCAGGGCTAACTGGCCTATAATTTCCAGTCTTTGGCCTCCATCCCTTCTTAACCAGGTGTTATATCAGCCATTTTCCAGTCCTCTAGGTCCCTCACTGATTCCAGTAATTCCTGAAAGATCCTCCAATGCATCCATAATCGCCTCAGCTATCTCCTCCAGACACTTGTAGTCCAACTGGTCCTGGTGATTTATCCACCTCCAGACCTTTCAGCCTTGCAAGTATGTTCTCCTAAGTGATGGCCACCACACTCATCTCTGTTCATCGACATTCTTTCAGTTCTGGTATGCTGCTGGTGAATTCCACTGTGAAGACTGATGGAAATTAGATCAGCCGTGCTAGCTAGAAGCACCAAGTGGCCTGCTCCAGCCTCCAATTCATGTGTTTTAGTCTCGCTAAGGTGTGATCAGTATCTTCTACATTGTGAAAAGTTTTGAAGTGCTAATTTCACATCTCCACCAAGTCTTGCACAAATTCCCACTTTGGTCTCCAATTGGCCCTGCTTATCTTTTTACCACTCTTCCAGTATCCATAAGTTTTATGGAAGAATTTTGCGTTCAAGCTGCCAGCATTCTATCTTTGCTTCGACTATTTGCTTTTATCAAACCCCTCGGAATATTCCACGTTCAACATGCTCAGTTGTATTCGATGAAGCACAACTGACGTCAACTCCAATAAAAATCAAATTCCACATAATTGAAACACAAAGGGATTTGATTTCCTGGTGGTGAGGATGGTAACAACAGGGCAATGATCCCCAATAACAGCGGCCATGGCCTCGTGGGGGTGAGGAAGAAATCACGGCAAACCACTACCTGCAGGTGGCGCCATGCCGAGATGGGGGCGGTGCTTTGTGTAGGCGGTCACTTCTGGGGGTGGGCTTTGTGCATCTCATCCGGGTGGTCCTACCATCGGAGGCGGTACTAGGTGACGACATAGAGAGGCGAGGCTTTACTGGGGTGACGTTACGGAAAGTGGCGTGGCTCTGTGACGCCACACGGTGATGTTTACGTGCCAGTAGGTGGGCAGGCCTTTGATGTACAGCGGGTTTGGTGGCGAAATAGCGGGAGGAGGTGGAGCTCTGCTTCGTGCAGTGGGCGTGGCCAGAAACGCGTTGCGAAGGGGCAGGACTTTTGTTTGGGTACCTCCACAAGAGAGGAAACGGAAACTCCGGGGTGTAGACGAGAACATGTGACGTAGAGGCGGAGCTTAGTGGACTCCTGGCCCCTCCATACCGGAGGAGGCGGGGCTGAGTACAGTGTTTTTGAAGTTTAGTGTTGTCGGGATCCTCGTGACGCTAAGTAGGCGGGGCGTTAACCAGTCGGCTGCGCATGTGCAAATTGAACATAGCTGATTGGTTGGCAACAGGTAGCCACCGGCTGAAGGCAGACAAAATGGCGACGGCAATGGATGTGGACGCACCAAGCTCTACCAACAGTGGCGGGAAGAAGCGCTTCGAGGTTAAGAAGGTACAGTATGCTAGGATGCAGGATACAGACTGCTTCCAACGGAGCAGGGCTGGGTATTGAAACGTGTGATGTTTCCAAATCTGGCAGTTTGAAGCGGATCGAAACACGACCGGATGTTGGCGGCTTAATTGGCAGCACCAGCTGACTAATGGTGGCCGTGAGCTAACCGTAAGAGCATTGGGCAGGTTCTTGCGCCCCTAGTGTCTCCGTGCCCCCTAAATCTCATCCCGCTCCCACCTCCTGCCATCTTAGTCTGACACGCTCGCACGCCCCCGGCCTGCCCTTCCTGAGAGGCGCAGACTGCTCGCTTGCTGCTTTGTCATTGGGCCTCTGTCACATACATGTGTTTGTTTTTAGGCCGCTGGGTGCACGTCTGTTTCTCAGGGAGACAGATGACCAGAGGAGCGGGTGTGGACTTGTTACCAGCAGCTC
The DNA here is from genome assembly GCF_030684315.1 of Stegostoma tigrinum. Classification (NCBI taxonomy): domain Eukaryota; kingdom Metazoa; phylum Chordata; class Chondrichthyes; order Orectolobiformes; family Stegostomatidae; genus Stegostoma; species Stegostoma tigrinum. The sequence goes on from NC_081391.1 coordinate 5,556,899, forward strand.
CTGATAGTATCTTCCAGTACGGACCCATTTTAACACTCTACAGAAACAAACAGTTCACTTCCCGCTCACATTCGTACGTGCATTTTTGGTATATTGTTTAACAATAAAAGTAAGAATTGCTTTGTAATTGAAAATAGGAATTGCTGGAAAAACTCTGGGTTTGGCAGCATCTGTGAAGAGAAAAGTTAAATGTATTGAGTCCTCAACTTTATTCCTTTATCCCAGAGAACTAAGTTAATTACAGTTTATATTAAATGATTTCAATGTATTAGAAAAAAATGAGTCCTACCCTGTGCAAGAAGTTCTTGCTTTTTTTTAAAAAAAAGCTTTTCAATGGTGCAAGTGAGTTCAGAAGTAAACTTGTCATCAGACTTGAGGGGTTGTAGCCCTTGTCCCTGCATGCATTTAACAGTAATAGAGACACTTCCATTGTTCACAAATGTTTTCACTTTTCTCAGTTATTTGAGAGAAAAACAAATATTCATTGTCAAAATGCTGTGTAAACTTAAAAGTTGTATTATAGGTTGACATGTAATTGTTACAAATACATAATAATAAATTTTATGATGTCTTTTTATAAATGTTATTTTGTGTACCTGGATCGGTGTGAAGGCCTAGTGGTATTGTTCCTAATGCTCTGGTGATTTCAGTTCAAATCCTGTCTTGGCAGGTGTGGAACTTGAATTTACTAATTAAAAATTGGAACGAGGAGTCCAATAATGACATGAAATCATTGCTGTTTGTTGGAAAAACCCATCTGGTTCATTAATTTGCTTTAGAAAAGGAAACTGCTGCCCATGTTTGGTCTGTCCTACATGTATCATCAGATCCACACCAATGTGGTTGACTCTAGGGGTGTGCAGTGATTTAACGTGAGCCAATCTGGGTCATGGATCTGGCATGTTGGCCAGAAAAGAGCAGAAATATAGACTCTAGTCTTCAGGTGACTGATGTTGGATCCCAGATTGTTCTGTAGTATCACAGTTCTGGGTTGGCTGAGACACGCCACTGTTCAGCTTGGGGGCACCCGATACCAGGGACCAGACTTTATAAATGGGAGTGCTTCTGCAAGAAACATTATATGACTGTTTGTTTGTTTGTTTCTGTGGTAAAGAAATGAAGTAGCCCATTGGCCATAGAGAGTACCAGACAATAGCAGGGTAAGGCTGGATGCTGTCTGGGATGTGATGCTGGTTGTTATCTAAGGGGAGACAGTTCTTGTGATATGATTGCTTTTGCTTTTGCTCCTCCAATTGAGGTTGTTGTTTTCAAAATAGTTTGGAACTTACTGCCCCAAAGTGTTTAAATTCCCTTGAGTTTCTCAAATTTAGGTGCAGCCTAAGCATGAACATTTGTGGTGAGTGCAGTCTTTAATGATATTTCTTCATTTGGCCCTTTATAGAAAGCTGTGCAGTTGGTCATTCAGTCTTTATCTGACATACCTGTGTTACACTTAGTGCAGTCTCGTCTGCCAGTATTTGCTTCTCACTAATTTCTCTTATTACATTATCTCATTCTGCCAGCATATTCTTTTACTCCTTTCTCCCTAAGTACCAATCCTGCTTCCCTTTAATTGCAGTACATCTAAGCTATACCTTAGTACCTTCACCCTGAATTTCTTAGTGGACATATCAATGACTGTGTTTGTTTTATGAACTGCATGGCTGCTGATGCTGCAGTGATCAGGAATGTAGTAGGTCTGGAGGTGACTACGGAAACTAGAATATGCTAAATTCAGTTTCTAATAGTTGCCAAGTTAACTCCTTTCAAGGCCTTTTAGAATGGGCAGCAAATGCCAAACTTGTTGATATTTGCATCCTAGGAATGAATTGGGAAAGGAATTTAGTAATAGATTCAGAACTTGTAAGTAGATGAAGGAAAGAAAAACTCTCTGTCTAGGTCTCTTTTTCTCTCTCTTTTCTTCTCTTCCTCCCACTCCCCCCCCCATCAGTAGGCAGTGATCCTCTTTTAAAGTGTCATAAGTATTTGAAGCTAATATCACATTCAGTTTAGAGCTTAATGTTAAATTGTTGTTCTGCTGATGTGAGTTTTTCCAGACTGTCCACTTATTTCCCACTTGGTTATGGTGTGGTTTGTCCAATATCTGCAAATAATGTGATGGTACAGAAGTCCAATGATATTTCTTTCATTTTTTTGAGGTTATTTTAAGAGTTACTTGAAAACTGAATTGAGGGATTGTGTAAGTTTTTTTTTAAACTATTTTGCGTTCAAAGTTTTGCGGTATACGAAGCATTTACAAACTTGATGGGATGATGCAGTGGAAGTGTCTCTTCAACGTCATGTCATGCTTTTATTGACATTGCACGTACACAGCACCACAAACCAGGGTCTGAAATCAGAACTAGGAAAGCATTATTCCAGTCTAAGATATTTCAAGAGCGCAGTGCGAAAGGGGGCGTGCAATTGTCCATTTACTATGTCCATTTTTCCCTCCAGTTTTCTCCAGATATCCAGTATTATTTTAAATAATAATAAGGTAACCCGTCATGCAAACTATCCAATAACTAAATTGAAAAGTTTGTTACAGGTCTAATTTGGCTTTTTTTTTAAAAAAGTTCCCTTTGGTCAGTCACAGCAATTTTAAATTTATTTTTAGCATGTAGCTATCGCACTACAATTAAAATTTAATACTAGTCAAAATTAAGGAGTCCATTACAAGGCTTACTGAGTGAAAGAAATCCTATTAGCTAAGAAAATGAGTAAAAACACATAATCAAGTGCAGATGTAATGTTCTTTTCTAAAAATGTGCCTGGCACAGGCAAGAAAAACAAAGGCTATATAATTTAACAGTCCTTAAAATCCTTGATGTTAGATTTTTAACCTGAGAACAATTGTCTCGGAGCCTGTAAATGTCTTTAATTTCATGATTAATTGTTTTCACAATTTGCTTTCTGATTCTCAGTCTTCACAGATGAAGAATCAGGGAGGGGTGTGTGTGTGTCCCGACAGCGGGCGTCCCACGGGGCGGATATATTGCCATTCGGCCCGTATATATCTGTCATAACGGACTACATGGGGTTAACTGGAGGGACCATTCTGACTCCATAAGGGGAGTTCTATATGTGTGAGATTGTTACAGTGAAGCCTATACCTTGCTTCTGTATTTATTCTGAATTCTTCTCATACCAGATGAGCTTATGTTTCTCTTTTGGTGAGTTGATCTTTGAAGGGAAACTCAGTTTTGTCGATTGGGGCTGCCTTTTGCTTGTTATCAATCAGGTGCAATTTGTCTGACAATTCTAGGTACATAATCTTCACATTACCAATCAAGAAGAGCAATTTGAATTCTTTTTCTTTCCTAAGGTGATGTATTCAGTTGATCTGACAGCAGGCTTTGCCAATGGCAAAATGCTGTAAGCAAGGGCCACCGCTGTTTATTGCCTCCACCAGTTGCACTGTGGCATTCGAGCGAGTGAGCAGAGAAAGTATTTATTTTGCCAGTGAAAATTTCTCACTTGTCAAAGATGCTGATCTGTTACTTGTTTTCTGTGACAGCTGAGGCACAAATGCAATCCTTCAAGGTGTGAAATGCACTTAGCTAGGGTTATGTACTGGTGCTGACACCCTTTTGCCTGTTCTTCTTGCCACTATCATGTGCCTCTAAGTCAGGATATCTTCTTACAGGATATCTACTTACATTCCAAAATAACTGACTTGGATCTCGGGTAAAGGTATATTAAGGGAGATGCTCTATACTGACTGTCCACTGGCATTCCCTACAGGCTGATAGAATCTGTCCATTTACATAGCTATCTCATCTGTAAAGAGTTGGTTTGACTGTCAGAATAGGAAAGATAAATATCATGGTCCAGATGATGCTGTGGCAACATCTATCAGATTTGACAGTGTGACATTGGATGTTATGGATATCTTCACATACTTAGGTTCTACAATTGCCAGCAATCTGTCACTTGAAGTCAATGTGTTCTTTGTAAAAGCTGCACCCTCTATAGGAGGTATCTGTAGATTGCTTAAGAGGCATAAGGGATTATAACTGGGTGCAAAGGAGATTAATCTGGAGTATTATAAACTGAAGTTTACTAAATTAAAGATAATGATGACTCATCAAAACATGCTTCATATGATCAATGCATGTTAGAATAGTGAAAGTGAAATCCCTTCAATTGTTGTAAAGCATTTGAATGCGGCAGGAGTAGTCTCAGTTCTGACGAAGCTGTTGAAATTAAAGCATAACTGGTTCTGTCTCAACAGGTGTTACCAGACATTGAGTTTCTCTGGCATTTTCTTTTTTTTTAAATTTAGTGGCATACTCAGTGGCCCACCTTCACCTGTGTTTATCGTAATCTTCTGCGAATAGGGTATTAATCTACTGTCCCTAGCCAGAGTTGTTTTAACTATATTGTTGACCCTGGGTTTTTGTTGCAGTGGAATGCAGTAGCCCTGTGGGCCTGGGACATTGTGGTGGATAACTGTGCCATCTGCCGAAATCACATCATGGACCTCTGTGAGTATGTGCTGCATTCAGAGAACTTAAGAATTACAGATATGTTATGAAGCCGTTTGACTTTGGCAGGATGTAGCCAGTGATGTCCTACAGGTATCTGTGTTAAGGCCTCAATTATTCATTTCATTTATAAATGACCTAGATATTGTCAGTCAGATATCTAAAATTGCTGATGGCGCAAAGTTAGACACCTTTTGTAGACAGTGTAAATAATAGCATAAAATTAAAAAGCAATATTGGTAGACTCAGTGGTGAAAACTGTGGCAGACCGAATTCAGTATAAGCAATTGAGTTTATTAGCTTTTGGACTAGAAAAGAATAGATCAGGATACATTCTAGGTGGTATGAAGTTAAAGACAATGGATGTCCAAAGAGACTTGGGGATTCAGGTGCATAGATTTTTCAAATGCCATGAAAAAGTACAGAAAATAATCGAATGCTAATTGCTGGCCTTTACTTCTGCAGTCCTCCAGATATAATGCTGCAAACTATACAAAACCATGGTTAGACACCATATGGATTACTGTAAGTAGATCTTGACACCACACCTAAGGATGGCTATATTGGCCTCGGAGAGTGTTCAGCCTAGGTTTACAAGAATGATACCTGGACTTTAGGGGTTAAATTATGAGGAGAGATCATACAAATTAACCTTCTAAATTCTTTAAAAAGGTCTATGGGGTGATCTGATTTGAAGTATTCAAGATATTAACAAGAAAAGACAGGGTAGATAAAGATAAGCTATTTCCACTGTTTGGGGATTCTGTAATTAGGGGTCATAGTCTGCGAATCAACCTAGACTGTTTGAGGAGCAATTAGGAAGCAGTTCAGTACATATAGAATGGTAGCGATCTTTCTTCCACAATGGCAGTGGATGGTGAATCACTTGTTAGTACTGAATCTAAGAGTTGTTTTTGTTTTTTTTAAATTTTAAGGGCTATGGGCCAAAGTGGAGGTTATGGAATTGGGCCACAGATCAGCTGTGATCTCGCTGAATTGCAGAACAGATTTGAGAGCTGACTGACCTACTCCTGTTCCTATGATTTGGCTTTCACCTGATAGTTCACAATTTTCCCCATATATGGACTTCCAATAAATGCAGTTATTTATTGGGGAGAGGAAGGGAAACTGTGGTGATAATGAACTTGATCTATTTTTCATATTCATTGACTTCCATTTTGAAAGTTGCAATTTTCTCTCAATCCATAGTCTTTGAAAGAGTGAGTAATCCAGCTGACTACTCCCCTCTGCAGGAAAACGGTGCCTACTGGTTCACCTTAAATGGCCTGGTTCTAAATATGTCATGCCCCCATCAGATTCTTGAGCATTTCAGATGTCTCGATCAGGCACCTCTCTACTTTCTCTACCGAAGAGAAGTAGAATGCGAATGTTTTGACCCCATTTCTATGGCTGGAGTGAAGCTTTTTTATTCTTTTGTGGATGTGGGTGTTGTTACCCTGTACAGCATTTGTTGCTTGCCATACCTGATCAATTTATGGTTAGGCAGGTTTGATCCAAATTGAAATATTGAATAATATACAATTCTGGATGTTTTTCAACAAATCAAAGTGGTCTGGAATCTGCAAAACTCACTGTAACCCTGAAACTACAGCTTTGTAGGTGCTGTTTGAAATCTGCCTGTATCCAGGACACTGTAACAACACAATAGAATGGGGACCTGAACCTGCTTCATTCAGTCAACATTTAGTTCCACTTGGCAATGCCAGCACATGCACTGCTACCAAATTGGGTAGGTAACGTGCTGTTGAATTTTTCTGATTTGTAGGTATAGAATGTCAAGCAAACCAGGCTTCGGCTACTTCAGAGGAGTGCACTGTCGCTTGGGGTGTGTGTAATGTAAGTATCTTGTGTCTCCATTACTGTATCTGATGGCTTTGGGCATAAGCTTGTGATATTGTTAGATACAAGAATCTGAGCTGCTACTTCAGTGCATACAGAGAGAACTCTGTATTGTCAGCATCTTTTTGTGTTTGAAAAGGCAGAGAAGCAGGTCCCCTCCACCCTCATAAATGGATTTTATATCCTGCAGCAGCAGGCAAAAGTCTCCTGTGACCTGACCAACTTTGTTCCACCAAGCAAAATCATCCAAAAATGGGTGTCTGGTTGATGCTGTTCTTGGACCTTGCCATGAATTTTCCAGTGATTCAGCAGACACTACAGCCCTTTTTTTAAATTGCCTGTGAAGTGCTTTGTGATGCTTTTGTATTATGAAGGAACGATTGAAAGTGCAAGGTTCCTCCACATGGTATAATAATTTCACCTCTATCTTTAAACCATTGCATCCTGCAATGCTTCTTGCAAAATGAGCAAGTAATAAACTGGAGTTTAATTACTTATTCACCTTGCCTTCTTTTGAGGACTGTTTTCCTGTGCATCACTTTTATGGTTACGTGTTACCTTGCCTAAGATGACTATTATCTGAGCAGTTTGACCTATGAAATCAGAGCATGTGTGGCCTTTAACTGCCCTAAATGTTGTGGAAACTGTTCTGTCATTCTGTCTTGTCAGTACATGGATCTGATCCATCTAGAATCACAGGTAATTAAATGAAAACTTCCTGTGAATCTGACAGCAGATGCATTTTCAGTTTTTATTCCAGATTTCCAGTGCCTAAAGTCTTTTTACTTTTGTTAATATTGTACTTTTAGACATCCAAACGTATGACTTGTTTGTTTTGTAATGGCATTGGAGAGTCACTGGCTAGACTAGCATTTGTTGCCTACCCCGAAACATCCAGAAGACAGTTAAGAGTCAACTTTACTATGGGTGTGAAGTCATATGTAATGCAGACCAGGTAAGGGCATCAGATTTCTTAGCGTTCACAATCTGGGTGGCTTTTCACAATCAGTAGTTAAATGGTCACCATTAGACCAGCTTTCAGTTCCAGATTTGTATGGAATTCAAATTTCATCATCTGTGATCTTGAGTCCTAGTCCAGTGACATTACTGTTACAGTCCTTGGCCCCACCTCATCGATTTCAGATCAAATGACAGCACCAAAAAGCCAGGCAAGATATTGCAAGCACTGTTACCCCTTCAGTAGAACAATACTGTGTGTACAGACAAGCAGATGATGACTGCTACCGTTAACCTTCCACCTCTCTCTCTCCCTCGCACTCCCTCTCTCCTGTCTGTTTTTGCAGCATGCCTTCCATTTCCACTGCATTTCACGTTGGCTGAAGACCAGACAGGTTTGCCCCTTGGACAACAGGGAGTGGGAATTCCAGAAGTAAGTAGGAACATTTTTGTGGGAGTGTCTGGTAAATGAATTTTAGAGGAACAAATTGAACATTTGTGCAAAATATCTTTATGTAGGACTCTGGGAATTCTGCATGGTAAATGTATTGAAGTCCATTCGTGCATGTAGGTCATATTACAGCTAGTATTCAGTACTTCATGAAAATTTCATACAGTATGAGATCCAATGAACAGACACAAAAAAAAAGCCAGGAAAAATAACCAACAGACCTGAGTGTGGGCTGTTCATAAATCAGCAAAGGTGAACAAGGGGATGTTGACTGTATTTTTAAAAAAATATTTCTATAGGTATGTGAAGAGGAAAACATTGGTGAAGGCAAATGTCAGAAATGGGAATTTATCATGGGGAATAAAGAAATGGCTGACCAACTAAATGCATATTTTGGCTGTGTCTTTGCAGAGGAGGAAGCAATAGTGTAACAAATGTGGGAAACGGAGGGTTTCATGGGAAAGAAGAACTACAGGAAATCTCTTTTGGTGGAGAAAAGATATTAGGGACATTGGGATTGGAGGCTGATAAATCCTCAGAGCCTGGTAATCTATATTTTAGAGTACTTAAGGTGACCCTAGAAATAGTGGATGGAGTAGTGGTCATCTTCAAAATTTTATAGACCTTGGAGCAATTCCTGCAGGTTGGAGGGTAACTAATGTAACCACTCCACCCAAAAAGGGTGGTAGAAAACTCAGTTATAGACCAGTCAGTCTGATGTCTAGTGGGGGGGAAAATGCTAGAGTCTGTTCTGAAGGATTTGAAAGCCGAGGATTCTTGTAAAATAGTGGCAGGATTGGGCTGTTTAGCATGAATTTACGAAAGGCAAGTTGTCTGACAAATCTGCTATAATTCTTTTTGAGGGTGTAACTGTTGGGATTGAGGCAGAGCCAGTAGATGTGGTGTAAAAGTGTCTCAAGATTAATGTGTAAAACTAAAAATTAGTGCAAGGCATGGGGGTAGTGTATTGAGATGGATAGAAAAATGGTAGGCAGACAGGAAACAAACAGGCCTTTTTCTGAATAGCAGGAAGGTAACATTGGGTACAGGTTTGCAAGGACTAGTGCCCAACTATTCATAATATGTATTCATGATTTAGATGAGAGAACTAAAAAGTAATCTCTCAAGATGTGCAGTGAGACAAAGCTGGGTAGAAGGGTGAGCTGTAAAGATGCCACTTCAGTGATTCGGGACAAGGTGAGTGAGTGGGCAAATGCCATATAATGTGGATAAATGTAAAGTTATCCACTTTGGTAGCAATAACAGGAGGGTGGCTTGTTGTTATCTAGCTATAAATTGAGAGGTAATGTACAGTGAGACCTGGGTGTCCTCATCTGTTGTTGAAGGTAAACATGGAGGTTGAGCAGACTCTGAAGCGAAATGGTACATTGGCCTTCATTGCAAGACAATTAGATTACAGGAACAAGGATGCCTGGCTGCAAATCATACAGGACCTTGGTGTGATTCCACCTGGAAAATTCTGTGTGGTTTTGGCCTCCTTATCTGAGGAAGCTTGCTCTTGTTAAAGAGGGACTGTAGTGAAGGTTTACCAGACTGATTCCTGGGATGGTAGGACTGGTGTATGAGAACAGGTTAAGTTGGTTAGGATTATATTCACTACTGTTCATAACAATATGGGGGGATCTCATAGAAACTTAATTCTGAACAGGACTGGAAAGCCTGAATGCAGGAAGGATGTTCCCAATGATAGGGAAATTCAGAACCTTGGGTCACGGTCTTAAGGATGTGGGGTTAACATTTTAAGACTGGGATAAGAAATTTATTCACCTGAGAGTGGTGAGCCTGTGGAATTTGCTACCAAGGAACAGCAGTTGAGGACAAAACATTGTATGATTTCACAAAGGAGTTGGATATAGCACTTCAGACTAAGGGATCATAGGGTGTGGGATAAAATTGGGAATAGCCATGATCATAACGATGGCAGAGCAGGCTCAAAGGGCTGAATTACCTAGTCCTCCCTCCTGTGTCCTATGTTTCTAGTAAGGATTTACTTGCCCTCAGTTACATGATTTCTAAGGGGGAGTTCATGGGCTAGGGAACAAGGAGAAAAATAAAATTTGTGGCCCCTTAAGCCAGGCATTGGCACTGCAGTGGATGTAGTGAACCTAGATTCGGGGATAGACAGTTAACTTTGCTGGATACACAAATGCCATTTTTGTAGTCTTAACAAAGAGCTGCCTCCAATGTGTTCTGTTGAGAGACTTTTGAGTAATATGCGAAAATGACTTTAAAATATTTTATTTCCTCAGGTATGGCCATTAAACGGAAATGGCATCATTATGCCTCAGTGGCCAATGTTAGCAGCCTCCCTGATGTGCTGTCCTTGACATCAGCATTCCACTCAACCTGCTCTGCCTTCCCAGAATCTTTTAAGTGAGGAATGTTTATTTAAATAGCAAAGACTTGACCATAAACTTGACCCTTTTTTAAAAAAAATGCCCTTTTACCTTCTGCAGCTGCAAATGTTTCAACTTGTGTTTAAAATAAGCATCTGGAAACTGTTCACACTATTGTAGTGGAGAGCCAAAGCATACTCCATGTGAAAACTGTTTTTTTGCTTTACCATCCCTTTTCCATGTTATGGATAGAAAAACATTAGGATTTTCTTTATGTATTATATTTAATTAAAAAATTACTTTAGCAGACCGCTTTTGAAGAGGTGTAATTATTTCCTTTGTCTCTACAGGAAGTTTTTAAACCTAACCTGACTTTAAAACTGAGCTGTGATGCTGCCATGGCTTTGTGTGAAACTACCATGGGTTTAGCTCCCTCACTCAGTCACCCTGGTGTCTTTGCCCTGGAGCTCAGCTGGTTCGGGGTATCCAACAGGCTGTAGTTTGTGTCCATCCACAAGCAGTAATTGACCTTGTTCTAAACTGTCATTGGTTACTTCTGAGTGAGTGTGCATGTTTGTATTTAGATCCTAATTAAAGATATGGTTTGAATTGAGAGTATTATCCCTGTAAATTGGTCGCCTGGCAACAGTTACTGTGTTTCCAGACACAGAATCCCTGGAATGTAACAGGGCCAGTAATTTGGTATCTGAAATTAATTTGGGGTTAAGGGAATGGGTATATGCCTGCAGGCCAGTTCCAGCAACTGCTCTGTATTTGGGCAATGCCTTCAATGTGAAAACACACATGTCAGACATGATCTGCTTGACTTATCAAGCAGAGTCGATAAGCTCAAAGCGCCTACTTCCACTCCTAGTTCCAATGTTCTTAAACTCACTTTGTGGAACTTGATACAGCAATAAGGCAAGATTGCAGTCGGTGGGAGTGTATGAAAGAAAAATAAGAATTTTTAAAGAGAAGTGAGGGGCTAGAAAAGACTATTCAGTTCATTGTGCATGTGCTGGTTCTTTGAAAGAGGTGATCTAATTAATTCCACTCTCTTCTCATAATTCACCACTTCAAATGTAGCAGTAATGTCACTGGATTACTAATCCAGAGGCATGGGTTCAAATCCCAGTGCAATTGGTAGAATTTAAATTTAATTAATAGTATGGGTCTGTAAGATAGGCTCAGTACTTGTGACCATAAAGCTATCTTTGTCCCTAAAAGCCCACCTGGTTCACTAACATCCTTTTGAAGAGAGAAACTTGCTGTCCCTTCCTGACTCTTAACTGCCCTCTGAAATGGTAAGCCATTCAATTTAAGCCAATTAGGAAAGGGTGATGGTTGTTTTTGTTTTTTTGCCAATGGTGTCCAGTTTAACAAAACAAAATCTTAAACATTGTTTTCCTTCCATTTCCCTCCAAACCATGCGCTGACTGGATGTGGAACTGTATCATCCTCCTTACCACTGTCACTGCGTCAAAATCTTAACTCCCTAACCACTGTATGGGTGCTCCTACACCGTAAAGACTGCACATTTCAAGCAGGCAGCTCACCACCCCACTTCCCCAAGGATGGAGAGTAAATGCTGGCCCAGCTATTGGTGTTCAATTTTTGTGACAGAATGTAGATAAATAAATAGACACTGGGAATCGTGCAGCAGGCCAAGCCACAACTGTTTCCAGTTTCTTGAAGAGTCGGGGCAAAGGTACAGTTAAAAGAGAATGTTGATGATTGGCTGGACACCTGCAAGTGATTAAAATGACCAGAGATGATGATGCTGCAAAACAAGAGATGGGCCCAACAGGGAGACAAATTATTGCAGTCGGAGGGAAGAATAAGATGACAGTGGAGCATGTTGCGGAAATGCTATAGATTAATATCTACTTGTTGGGCTCCTCTTTACGCAGGCAATCCATACCAAGTGAAGCCAAATTAATTGGGCATGGTACATAGATTGAAGACCTGCTCACCAACAATACTAGTGGAGCACTTTCAGTGGTGGGTGGATATTACTGTGAAATATTTATTGATGAAGTTTGCATTTTAAGAATACAATAAGAAATTGGGATTGTAATTGAATGGAACTGTGAGCTGTAAGACTTCTATTTTTAACAGATTGATCAACTAGCTTTCACTGAAAGCCCTCTTATGTAAGTACATGCACTGCTGCACATATTAGTGAACTGGCAGATACAGTTCACGTGGGTAACTGAAAGGTGACATACATAGACAGAAACAACAAGAAAATGCCAGTAAACCTAAGTCTGACTTGGGCAGAAGGTGTATATTTACAAACCTTTGAAAATGGCAGGTTAAGGAAGTGTATCAGGTAATTGTAAATAAAAGCATTTAGTACAGAAAGTCACACTCAAGATTAAAAAAACTGTTTAAGTCTCATTTGTAATATTGTGTATAATTCAAGGCGACACATCAGGAAAGCAAGTAGTCTCTCTGGGCTCTTAAGAAAGGAGGCTTACCAGTATCCTAAGAGGAATGAGGGAGCTTGGTTATGTGGCAGGATTGACAAAATTGGTGTTATTCTCCTCAAGACTAAGTTTTTATAGGACCAGAGCAGAATTAGGCCATTCAGCCCATTGAACCTGTTCCACCATTCATCATAGCTAATATATTTATTTCTCCACCCCATTGTCTTGCCTTGTGTCCATAACCCTTGATCCCTTTACTAGTCAAGTCCTATCTGTCTTAAATACATTCAATGGTTTGGCTGCCACAGATACACTACCCCCCACCACCCCCGGCTGAAGAAATTCCTATGCATGTCTGTTCTCAAGGGTCATCCCTTCCCTTTTGAGGCTGTGTCATCAACTCCTAGTCTCTCCTGCTAGTGGAAACATCCCCACATCTACTCAATATTCTATAAGTTTCAATCAGATCCGCTCCCATACTTCTAAAGTCAGAGTACAGACCCAGAGTCCTCTACCACTCCTAACATAACAAGCACAACTGTTCACATTATTCCAAATCCTGTCTGACAAGAGCCTTTGTACAGCCTCAGCACTGCATCTCTGGGTATTCTAATCCTCTCAATGTTAACATTCATTGTATTTGCATTCCTAACTGCCAACTGAACCTATATGTTAACCTTTGGAGTCCTTGTTCAGGATTGTCCTAAGACCATCTGTGCTTCAGATTTCCAAAACCTTTGCCCACTGCCAAAATAATTTACACCTCTATTCTTTCTACCAAAGCCTAAATACTCACTCTTTCCCACATTGTGTTCTATCTCCACTTCCTAGCCTATCCAAATCCTGCAGCCTTCCAGTCTCAATGCTATTTGTCACTCCACCTATCTTTTGTGTCATTTGTAAACTTAGCAACCATATCCTCCATTCCTTCATCCAGAATGTTAGTGTATTATAGTGGTCCCAACACTGACCCCTGCAGAATGCTCTAGCCACCAGCTGCCTCCCTGAAAAAGGCCCCTTTTATCCCCACTGTCTGAAGGTTAAGAGGAAACCTGGTGTAAGTATTCAGAATAGGAATGTTTGGTGGAGTCAGTAGGAAGAATCACCCAAATTCTGAGTTGAATCAAAATCATCTTACACATTTGCTATCTCTTTTTTTAAGTCAAAGCTTTTCTTTGATCAAAGCATATTGTGTAGTTGCCCTAATTTCTTTGGAGATCATGCTTTTTAAAATGCTACTTCCTTTTCCATTAGTGACTGTGTTCCCCTCTCTGTCATTTTACATTTTCCTGTTTTTCTTTCTTGCCTTACTTTCCACTTCTTTTATCTTTCCTGTTCTGTTTGCCTTCAAACTCGAGCCTAACTGTATACCGGCTAATTCTAGCTGCAACATCTAGGGATTTAAGCAGGATTTCAGGATTCCCTTCTAAATCGAAATACTGGATAATCACTCTAAACATCATCTCCTTATGACATCCTGGTTTAAATTGAGAGTTTAGCAGATAAACTGAAGTTAAGTTAAAGATCTCAAATAATCTGCTCTTATCTGCTGCTTCCAAAACCTTAGCAACACTCAACTATTTTCAAAGTTTTTTTGCAGTAAACCTCACCACAACACAGCAATTCTATGCCCAAAGCCTCTCTGTACCCATTTCTTTAAAAGAGATACAGATCCCTATTAAATTCAGTGAACTTGGATCATGCTAATGATGTGGGTTAAAACAAACCAGAGTCAGCTAAAAGGAGCATTTGGAATAATTAGTGTATGCTAGCAAGAGGAATCTATCCAATTAACCCCAGTAGCCAAATTGCCCTGATTTGAGTTACAGCAGTCAAACTGAACTAAACTCCTCCAACCCAACAGGAGTCAACTAACACCAACAATTAAATGGATGCCATCATGGAGGTAGAATATCACTTTGGTGTTCAATTAACCATCTAGCATTGAGCACTAACTGGAAGTGAGAGTTCAAATCTCACCACTGCTGATGTGTTTAATTCATTAATAAATGTGAAATAAAATGCCACTGGTCTCATTATTAATGATCATGAAAATGCCCCACTTAATGTTTCAAAAGGGAGGTAATGTCACACTCTTCCCTGGTTGGGCCAATATTTACTCCTAAACAAGCTCTGAAATGACAATAAGCCAACCAATTGTATCCAAATAATTCACTAAAAACATCATGCCTGTATTCACACCACAAGGACTGCAATGGTTCAGGAAAGCAGCTCACTTCCTCCAGGGCAAATAAGGCCATAAAACACAGGAAATAAGCAGGCTATTTGGCTCTGCTATTGAATGAGATCATTGCTGACCTAATAACTCAATTTTACTTTTTTCCCCCCATACCCTGATCCTATTACTGATTTAAAAATCTGTCTATCTCTGCTTTGAGTCTTCTTTAGTCTTTGCTCTGCAATTAGAGAATGCAGGTACAGAATTAGGGAAATGGGCCAGTGAGGAACATATACTGTTTGATGTAGCATGTAGGGAGGTATTGGAGCTATGTTGGGCTTAAAAATAGACGAATTGCAGGGGCTCTGAGACAGATTTTTAATTCCTCTCTGGCCACTGGGGAAGTGCCAGAGGATGGCTAATGTGACTCCACTTTTCAAGAAGGGTAGTAGAGATGAATTAGAAAGTTACAGAGCAGTGAGTCTCACGTTGGTAATAGGGAAATTACGGAACAAATTCTGAAGGAGTGAACTAATACTGACTTGAAAAGGTGTGGGTTAGTTAGGGATAGTCAGCATAGCTTTGTCAGAGGGAGGTTGTGCCTAACAAATCTGTTAGAATTTTTTTGAAAATGTGATTAAATCTGTGGATGTGGAAAGTTCAGTTGAATGTAGTTTATATGGATTTTAACAAAGCTTTTGACAAGGTCCTGAATCGGAGACTGGTTGAGATGATTAAAGCACATGGAATGGAAGGAATCCTGGTGAGACAGATCAGAAACTAGTTTAGTAATAGGACACAGAGATAAAAGGCTGAGTGACCAGAGGCTGGTGTCCACTGGTGCACTAAAAGGACTGTTGTATGTTATACACGTAAATGATATGGATGAAAATGTGTGGGGAATGTTAAGCAAGTTTGTAGATAACATTAAGATTGGTAGAGTAGTTAATAGCAAAGAAGGTGGTTGTAGGTTACAGGAAGGCATATCTGGGTTGATCAAATGAGCAAACTGGTTAAACAGTGTTTAACCCTGATGAGTGTGAGGTTTGGAAGAAGAAACAAGATGAGGGAGTATTAATAAATGGCAGGACACTGGGTAGTTAGAGAACAGGGGGATCTTGGGCTAATTATTCATAGATCCCTGAAGTCAGCAGACCATGTGAATAGGATAATTATAAAGGCATAAGGGACACAGCTGGAGTTCTGTGTGAAGCTCTGGTCACATCACTACAGAAGGGAAGTACAGAGTATATTCAACAGGCTATTTCCTGGAATGGAGAAATTGAGCTATAACGAGATACTAGATAGACTTGGATTGTTTTAAATATGTCCCTCTGAGACAGGCAAGACGGGGTAAGATAAAGGAACCTTGGATGACGAGAGCGGTGGAGCTTCTAGTGAAAAGGAAGAAGGTAGCTTACATAAGGTGGAGGAAGCTAGGGTCAAGTTCAGCTAGAGAGGATTACATGCAGGCAAGGAAGGAGCTCAAAAATGGTCTGAGGAGAGCCAGGAGGGGGCACGAGAAAGGCTTGGCAGAAGGAATCCGGGAAAACACAAAGGCATTTTACACTTACGTGAGGAATAAGAGAATGGTCAAAGAAAGAGTAGGGCCGATCAGGGATAGCATAGGGAACTTGTGTGTGGAGCCTGAGGAGGTAGGGGAAGCCCTAAATGAGTTTTTTGCTTCTGTCTTTACGAAAGAAACGACCTGTGTAGTGAATGAAACCTTTGAAGAGCAGGTGTGCATGCTGGAATGGATAGAGATAGAGGAAGCTGATGTACTGAAAATTTTGTCAAACATTAAGATTGACAAGTCGCCAGGCCCGGATCAGATTTGTCCTCGGCTGCTTTGGGAAGCGAGAAATGCAATTGCTTCGCCACTTGCGAAGATCTTTGCATCCTCGCTCTCCACTGGAGTCGTACCTGAGGACTGGAGAGAGGCAAATGTAATTCCTCTCTTCAAGAAAGGAAATAGGGAAATCCCCGGCAATTATAGACCGGTAAGTCTCACGTCTGTCGTCTGCAAGGTGTTAGAAAGGATTCTGAGGGATAAGATTTATGACCATCTGGAAGAGCATGGCTTGATCAAATACAGTCAACACGGCTTTGTGAGGGGTAGGTCATGCCTTACAAACCTTATCGAGTTTTTTGAGGATGTGACTAGTAAGGTTGATGAGGGTCAAGCTGTGGATGTGGTGTATATGGACTTCAGTAAGGCATTTGATAAGGTTCCCCATGGAAGGCTCATTCAGAAGGTCAGGAGGAATGGGATACAGGGGAACTTAGCTGCTTGGATACAGAATTGGCTGGCCAACAGAAGACAGCGAGTGGTAGTAGAAGGAAAATATTCTGCCTGGAAGTCAGTGGTGAGTGGGGTTCCACAGGGCTCTGTCCTTGGGCCTCTACTGTTTGTAATTTTTATTAATGACTTGGACGAGGGAATTGAAGGATGGGTCAGCAAGTTTGCAGACGACACAAAGGTCGGAGGTGTCGTTGACAGTGTAGAGGGCTGTTGTAGGCTGCAGCGGGACATTGACAGGATGCAGAGATGGGCTGAGAGGTGGCAGATGGAGTTCAACCTGGATAAATGCGAGGTGATGCATTTTGGAAGGTCGAATTTGAAAGCTGAGTACAGGATTAAGGATAGGATTCTTGGCAGCGTGGAGGAACAGAGGGATCTTGGTGTGCAGATACATAGATCCCTTAAAATGGCCACCCAAGTGGACAGGGTTGTTAAGAAAGCATATGGTGTTTTGGCTTTCATTAACAGGGGGATTGAGTTTAAGAGTCGTGAGATCTTGTTGCAGCTCTATAAAACTTTGGTTAGACCGCACTTGGAATACTGCGTCCAGTTCTGGGCGCCCTATTATAGGAAAGATGTGGATGCTTTGGAGAGGGTTCAGAGGAGGTTTACCAGGATGCTGCCTGGACTGGAGGGCTTATCTTATGAAGAGAGGTTGACTGAGCTCGGTCTCTTTTCATTGGAGAAAAGGAGGAGGAGAGGGGACCTAATTGAGGTATACAAGATAATGAGAGGCATAGATAGAGTCGATAGCCAGAGACTATTTCCCAGGGCAGAAATGGCTAGCACGAGGGGTCATAGTTTTAAGCTGGTTGGTGGAAAGTATAGAGGGGATGTCAGAGGCAGGTTCTTTACGCAGAGAGTTGTGAGAGCATGGAATGCGTTGCCAGCAGCAGTTGTGGAAGCAAGGTCATTGGGGTCATTTAAGAGACTGCTGGACATGCATATGGTCACAGAAATTTGAGGGTGCATCCATGAGGATCAATGGTCGGCACAACATTGTGGGCTGAAGGGCCTGTTCTGTGCTGTACTGTTCTGTGTTCTGTTTTCTTATAGTGCACAGAAGACTGAGAGGGTCATGATTCAGGTCTGCAAGATTATGTGAGGTCTGACAGGGTAGATAGAGACCAGCTGTTCCCCTTGATTGAGAGTTTAATCATGAGAGGGGATAGTTTTAGGGCAAAGGGCGAGATATTCAGAGCAGATTTGGGAAAAAGCTTTTTCACTCAACAGGTGGTAAGAACCTGGACTGCACTGCCTGGGAAGGTAGTGGAAGCCAGAAACCTTACAACCTTTTAAAAAAAATTTGGATAAGCTCTTCAAATATCATAACATTCAAGGATAAGTGTAGGAAATTGGGATTAGCACATCTTTAGTTGTGTTTATGTTGCTGCAGACTCGATGGCTGAAGGGCCTTTTCTGCACTGTATGAATCTGAGTAGCCTGGTTGGGTCCTCCATTCAATAGGATCATGGCTGATCTGACATTCATCTGTTTTGGGACCACTGCTGTTTGTCATTTTTATAAATGACTTGGACACAGGCATAGGTGGATGGGTTAGTAAGTTTGCAGATGACACTAAAGTCGGTGGAGTGGTGGACAGTGTGGAAGAATGTTGCAGGGAGACTTGGATAAACTGCAGAATTGGGCTGAAACGTGGCAATTGGAGTTTAATACGGATAAATGTGAGGTGATTCACTTTGGGAGGAATAATAGGAAGGCAGAAGACCAGGTCAATGGAAAGATTCTTGGTAGAGTGGATGTGCAGAGGGATCTTGGTGTCCATGTACATAGATCCCTGAAAGTTGCCACCCAGGTTGATAGTGCTGTTAAGAAGGCTTATGGTGTGTTAGGTTTTATTGGTAGAGGGATTGAGTTCTGGAGCTGTGATGTCATGCTGCAACTGTTCAAAACGCTAGTGCGGCCTCATTTGGAATATTGCGTGCAGTTCTGTTCGCCCCATTACAGGAAGAATGTGGAAGCATTGGAAAAGGTGCAGAGGAGATTTACCAGGATGTTGCCTGTTCTGGAGGAAAGGCTGAGGGACTTGGGTCTGTTCTCATTGGAGAGAAGGAGGCTAAGAGGGGATTTAATAGAGACATTCAAGATGATCAGAGGATTAGATAGGGTGGACAGTGAGAGTCTTTTTCCGAGGATGAAGACTTCAGCTTGTACAAGGGGGGCACAGCTACAAATTGAGGGGTGACGGATTTAAGACAGATGTCAGAGGCAGGTTCTTTACCCAGAGAGTGGTCAGGGCGTGGAATGCCCTGCCTGCCAATGTAGTTAACTCAGCCACATGAGGGGCATTTAAACAGTCCTTGGATAAGTATATGGATAGTGTAGGGGGAGGGGCTTAGATTAGTTGACAGGTCAGCGCAACATCGAGGGCCGAAGGGCCTGCTCTGCGCTGTGTTGTTCTACGTTCCTCACATCCACTTTTCTGTGTTTTACCCATAACCCTTGATTTCCCCAACTGATCAAGAATCTATCTCGGCCTTAATTCAACTCAAGAAGTCTGTCCCCACAGCTCTCTGTGGCAAGGAGTTCCAAAGACTCTCAACCTTCAGAGAGTGAAATTCCTCCTCATCACAGTCCTATCCTTGGGAACCTCTCAATTCACTTTGTACACATCTAGCATTGTGTAAATCTGAGAACATTACTGTTAAAACTCTCCCTGCTGCTATTCTTTGGTCCTAGAAGGATCCTGTTCTTCCTCTCACCCATCCCCTTCTCCCACCTCAAGCTGCACCTCCATCTCCTACCTACTAACCTCATCCCACCTCCTTGACCTGTCTGTCCTCCCTGGACTGACCTATCCCCTCCCTACCTCGCCTATACTCTCCTCTCCACCTATCTTCTTTTCTCTCCATCTTCAGTCCGCCTCCCCCTCTCTCCCTATTTATTCCAGAATCCTGTCCCCATCCCCCTTTTCTGATGAAGGTTCTAGGTCCGAAACATCAGCTTTTGTGCTCCTGAGATGCTGCTTGGCCTGCTGTGTTCATCCAGCTCCACACTTTGTTATCTTATATAAATACAAGTTTGTTTTACACATCCTCGTTTATCAACTCCTTATTTCTGCTTTGTAATTTACTTGGCAGCTGCTACCAGGGCCGTCCATCTTTCCATCGTTATGGGCTGCTTCCCTGCTGTCACTCCTGTTACAATAATTTATTCCTCAGTTTCTGTCTTCTTTCAGCCCCTGAACTCCACATATCCCTGCCCCATGATTTACTCTGGAATGCAGTCATCTTGCGATCATTAAATGGCTTTATTTGAAACCTTCATAACTTAAGGAGTTGAAATGGCTTTTGTGTGTCGACGATGTAAAATGTCACCTCTCTACACTGATAAAACCTTTAGTTCTCTCGGGACCATGACTTGAAAGGAATTTGGGGATTTACATTTACATATTAACCAATTAAAACCTTTATAGCTAATTAAAGATTTAACAGTATCTTTAGGTTTGTTTAGTACATCCTCAGCAGTGGTGTAGTAACACTTCGATCTTCTAATTATAAATGTTGTGTCTGATACTCCCTTTCTCACTAACACCTGAAGAAGAACTGAGGCTCCAAAAACTTGTTTTCAAACAAACCTGTTGGACTATATGCTGGTGTAGTGTGATTTTTTTTTGCCCTGGCTCTTGTGAATATTAATTTTTCAGCACTCCCTTCTCCAGCACGGATATACCCACTAGAAATGTAATATCGAGTGAAAATGGTTTGTACCTGTGCTCCATTCCTGAATGCAGCTGAAAATGAAATCCAGACTTCAGTTTTTAACCACTGAATTCGCAAATTCCCCACCAGAGACAAACTAGTTTTCAATTGCCTGCAAAGAACTTAAGGAGCAGGCGGTGGTCTCTAATCTCTCACCCCCATCCCCAACTGCTCTCCCAACTTTAATATTGAAACAGAACAAGTTCCCAAAGTGGGACAGAGTGAATGCAGCAATGTGCTGGTAACATGGCGCAAGTCATATTTGATGCATTTCCTGATTAGGCTTGAACATTTGGTTGTGTGTGCGTGCGTGTAATGACCGTTTGCTTTTGTGGATGAGAGTGTATGCGTGACAATTCACACTGGATCCAGTTCTGTGGACAGGCTGCGGCTGGTTTCGATTGCACACAGCTTCCGGCAAACTGCAGCTTTGCGCCCGTCTCCGGTATTCGGCCCCATCCCCCTCACCCAGGACCAGCTCTCATCCACACACAATCACCCCCACCCCCTCACAGCGAACCCTCAACACCCACCCCTATACAATATCCCCACTTCCAACCCCTGCACAAAATCCTCACCTCGCAATACCCCACCCCCACCCCCTCACTCTTAACTACTCACATCCAGCCCGTACAAAATCCCCAACCCCACGCCCTCACTCCCATCCCCCGTACAAACACCCCACCCCCACCCCCACCCTCTCGCTCCCAACCCCTGTACAAAACCCTCACCCCCTCACAACCCCTGTACAAAATAACCACCCCACCTACTCACTCCCAATCACTGTACAAACTCCCCACACCACCCCCTCACTCCCAAACCCTGTACAAAATCCTCACCCCACCCCCTCACTCCCAAACCCTGTACAAAATCCTCACCCCACCCCGGCATAAAATTCATACTCTCCTCCTCCCCACACATCGGAGCTGGGCCTTATTCTCACTGAGCGGAGTCTCTAATGTTGCGAATTTGCTTGCCGTTGGGGGCGGAGGTTCCCCTTTTTGTAACCTCGGAATCCAGGTATTCTACCGGCTTCAGGAATCAGGCGCAGGGACCTGGGGGAGAAAATTTGAATTAGACTTTTTTTGTTGCTAGGTGCCCATATCCATAATTTTTTAATTACATTGTCAGCTTTGTTTAGCATGTGGTTCCATGGTGTAATGGTTAGCACTCTGGACTCTGAATCCAGCGATCCGAGTTCAAATCTCGGTGGAACCTATGCGATATTTTAAATTTTGGTTTAAATCTACTTTGCACTTTAACCAGTATGAATACTGTACTCCGCGAATCAGGAGCTAAACATCTTTCCGCCCAGCTGTAATTTAAAATAACATTCAGCTCGTAAAACAGATTATTAACTCTAGGATATCAGAAGGTACTCCGAAATGAGGAAAATTAGTTTCCGTTCTATTATCCTTCACTTCGGAATAATGTTTGTAAATCTCATTTTGTCAAGTTACCTCCCTACCTAGCACAGAATTGACAGGCCATTCAGCGCACTGTACCTGCGCGGGGTCGTTGAAATAGCCTTCCAAATGATTGCATGCCTCTTCCCTGTGTTCATGCAGATTTATTCTGATTTATCCAATACCCTTGTGAAAAAAAATGAATCTGCTGCCACTGCATTCGAGGTATTTATAAGTCATTTTGCAAAGTAAAATTCTGTCATCTGTTTCCTATAACAATGTCATATTCTTGGAATTGGGCTGCCCTTGTTCTGTGTGTGTGTGTGTGTGTGTGTGTGTATTTGTGTTTGGGGGTGGTGGCTGCCGAACAGGTGGGAAGGAAGGAGACATTCAGTTTGGTTAGATCTAACAAACAGAGATAATGGGAACTGCAGATGTTGGAGATTCCAAGATAATAAAATGTGAGGCTGGATGAACACAGCCAGCCAAGCAGCATCTCAGGAGCACAAAAGCTGACGTTTCGGGCCTAGACCCTTCATCAGAGAGGGGGATGGGGGGAGGGAACTGGAATAAATAGGGAGAGAGGGGGAGGCGGACCGAAGATGGAGAGCAAAGAAGATAGGTGGAGAGGGTGTAGGTGGGGAGGTAGGGAGGGGATAGGTCAGTCCAGGGAAGACGGACAGGTCAAGGAGGTGGGATGAGGTTAGTAGGTAGCTGGGGGTGCGGCTTGGGGTGGGAGGAAGGGATGGGTGAGAGGAAGAACCGGTTAGGGAGGCAGAGACAGGTTGGACTGGTTTTGGGATGCAGTGGGTGGGGGGGAAGAGCTGGGCTGGTTGTGTGGTGCAGTGGGGGGAGGGGATGAACTGGGCTGGTTTAGGGATGCAGTGGGGGAAGGGGAGATTTTGAAACTGGTGAAGTCCACATTGATACCATATGGCTGCAGGGTTCCCAGGCGGAATATGAGTTGCTGTTCCTGCAACCTTCGGGTGGCATCATTGTGGCAGTGCAGGAGGCCCATGATGGACATGTCATCAAGAGAATGGGAGGGGGAGTGGAAATGGTTTGCGACTGGGAGGTGCAGTTGTTTGTTGCGAACTGAGCAGAGGTGTTCTGCAAAGCGGTCCCCAAGCCTCCGCTTGGTTTCCCCAATGTAGAGAAAGCCGCACCGGGTACAGTGGATGCAGTATACCACATTGGCAGATGTGCAGGTGAACCTCTGCTTAATGTGGAATGTCATCTTGGGGCCTGGGATGGGGGTGAGGGAGGAGGTGTGGGGACAAGTGTAGCATTTCCTGCGGTTGCAGGGGAAGGTGCCGGGTGTGGTGGGGTTGGAGGGCAGTGTGGAGCGAACAATGGAGTCACGGAGAGAGTGGTCTCTCCGGAAAGCAGACAGGGGTGGGGATGGAAAAATGTCTTGGGTGGTGGGGTCGGATTGTAAATGGCGGAAGTGTCGGAGGATAATACGTTGTATCCGGAGGTTGGTAGGGTGGTGTGTGAGAACGAGGGGGATCCTCTTGGGGCGGTTGTGGCGGGGGCGGGGTGTGAGGGATGTGTCGCGGGAAATGCGGGAGACGCGGTCAAGGGCGTTCTCAATCACCGTGGGGGGGAAGTTGCGGTCCTTAAAGAACTTGGACATCTGGGATGTGCGGGAGTGGAATGTCTTATCGTGGGAGCAGATGCGGCGGAGGCGGAGGAATTGGGAATAGGGGATGGAATTTTTGCAGGAGGGTGGGTGGGAGGAGGTGTATTCTAGGTAGCTGTGGGAGTCGGTGGGCTTGAAATGGACATCAGTTACAAGCTGGTTGCCTGAGATGGAGACTGAGAGGTCCAGGAAGGTGAGGGATGTGCTGGAGATGGCCCAGGTGAACTGAAGGTTGGGGTGGAAGGTGTTGGTGAAGTGGATGAACTGTTCGAGCTCCTCTGGGGAGCAAGAGGCGGCGCCGATACAGTCATCAATGTACCGGAGGAAGAGGTGGGGTTTGGGGCCTGTGTAGGTGCGGAAGATGGACTGTTCCACGTAACCTACAAAGAGGCAGGCATAGCTGGGGCCCATGCGGGTGCCCATGGCCACCCCCTTAGTCTGTAGGAAGTGGGAGGAGTCAAAAGAGAAGTTGTTGAGTGTGAGGACGAGTTCCGCTAGGCGGATGAGAGTGTCGGTGGAGGGGGCCTGGTCGGGCCTGCGGGACAGGAAGAAGCGGAGGGCCTTGAGGCCATCTCCATGCGGAATGCAGGTGTACAGGGACTGGACGTCCATGGTGAATATGAGGTGTTGGGGGCCAGGGAATTGGAAGTCCTGGAGGAGGTGGAGGGCGTGGGTGGTGTAGAGATTACAAGAGAGTTGCAATGGGAGAGAGATTCCCTGAGGTTGGTCCGGAGGGAGGAGGGTAACTTCTTCAGGTTAGGCAT
Organism: Stegostoma tigrinum; assembly: GCF_030684315.1. Classification (NCBI taxonomy): domain Eukaryota; kingdom Metazoa; phylum Chordata; class Chondrichthyes; order Orectolobiformes; family Stegostomatidae; genus Stegostoma; species Stegostoma tigrinum. The sequence goes on from NC_081391.1 coordinate 5,581,455, forward strand.
CCCTGGAAGAGGCTTCGCAGTGAGGTTAAAATAGTATCAGAGATAATGGGAACTGCAGATGCTGGAGATTCCAAGATAATAAAATGTGAGGCTGGATGAACACAGCAGGCCAAGCAGCATCTCAGGAGCACAAAAGCTGACGTTTCGGGCCTAGACCCTTCATCAGAGAGGGGGATGGGGGGAGGGAACTGGAATAAATAGGGAGAGAGGGGGAGGCGGACCGAAGATGGAGAGCAAAGAAGATAGGTGGAGAGGGTGTAGGTGGGGAGGTAGGGAGGGGATAGGTCAGTCCAGGGAAGACGGACAGGTCAAGGAGGTGGGATGAGGTTAGTAGGTAGCTGGGGGTGCGGCTTGGGGTGGGAGGAAGGGATGGGTGAGAGGAAGAACCGGTTAGGGAGGCAGAGACAGGTTGGACTGGTTTTGGGATGCAGTGGGTGGGGGGGAAGAGCTGGGCTGGTTGTGTGGTGCAGTGGGGGGAGGGGATGAGCTCCCCAGAGGAGCTCGAACAGTTCATCCACTTCACCAACACCTTCCACCCCAACCTTCAGTTCACCTGGGCCATCTCCAGCACATCCCTCACCTTCCTGGACCTCTCAGTCTCCATCTCAGGCAACCAGCTTGTAACTGATGTCCATTTCAAGCCCACCGACTCCCACAGCTACCTAGAATACACCTCCTCCCACCCACCCTCCTGCAAAAATTCCATCCCCTATTCCCAATTCCTCCGCCTCCGCCGCATCTGCTCCCACGATAAGACATTCCACTCCCGCACATCCCAGATGTCCAAGTTCTTTAAGGACCGCAACTTCCCCCCCACGGTGATTGAGAACGCCCTTGACCGCGTCTCCCGCATTTCCCGCGACACATCCCTCACACCCCGCCCCCGCCACAACCGCCCCAAGAGGATCCCCCTCGTTCTCACACACCACCCTACCAACCTCCGGATACAACGTATTATCCTCCGACACTTCCGCCATTTACAATCCGACCCCACCACCCAAGACATTTTTCCATCCCCACCCCTGTCTGCTTTCCGGAGAGACCACTCTCTCCGTGACTCCATTGTTCGCTCCACACTGCCCTCCAACCCCACCACACCCGGCACCTTCCCCTGCAACCGCAGGAAATGCTACACTTGTCCCCACACCTCCTCCCTCACCCCCATCCCAGGCCCCAAGATGACATTCCACATTAAGCAGAGGTTCACCTGCACATCTGCCAATGTGGTATACTGCATCCACTGTACCCGGTGCGGCTTTCTCTACATTGGGGAAACCAAGCGGAGGCTTGGGGACCGCTTTGCAGAACACCTCCGCTCAGTTCGCAACAAACAACTGCACCTCCCAGTCGCAAACCATTTCCACTCCCCCTCCCATTCTCTTGATGACATGTCCATCATGGGCCTCCTGCACTGCCACAATGATGCCACCCGAAGGTTGCAGGAACAGCAACTCATATTCCGCCTGGGAACCCTGCAGCCATATGGTATCAATGTGGACTTCACCAGTTTCAAAATCTCCCCTTCCCCCACTGCATCCCTAAACCAGCCCAGTTCATCCCCTCCCCCCACTGCACCACACAACCAGCCCAGCTCTTCCCCCCCACCCACTGCATCCCAAAACCAGTCCAACCTGTCTCTGCCTCCCTAACCGGTTCTTCCTCTCACCCATCCCTTCCTCCCACCCCAAGCCGCACCCCCAGCTACCTACTAACCTCATCCCACCTCCTTGACCTGTCCGTCTTCCCTGGACTGACCTATCCCCTCCCTACCTCCCCACCTACACCCTCTCCACCTATCTTCTTTGCTCTCCATCTTCGGTCCGCCTCCCCCTCTCTCCCTATTTATTCCAGTTCCCTCCCCCCATCCCCCTCTCTGATGAAGGGTCTAGGCCCGAAACGTCAGCTTTTGTGCTCCTGAGATGCTGCTTGGCCTGCTGTGTTCATCCAGCCTCACATTTTAAGATCTAACAAACAATCGGGTTACCATTACAATTATCAGTGCATTCTATTGGACATCAACCAATACATTGGGAAAGATACAATGAAACAAATTTAGAAGGAAATTACTAAATATAAAAGTTACAGTAGTTGAAAGGGGTGAATTATCGTAATGTAGACTGGGACAGTAAAGGTGCAGGGAGAGGCATTTCTGAAGTGAATTTTCAAGATTAGTATGTTTCCAGTACAAAAAAGGGCAGTAAGGATTGCTGGATCAGATCCTGAGAAATGACGTAGGTCAAGTATCATTTAGGGAACATGTAAGAAGTGATCATTATATGGTAAGGTTAGAGTAGCTAGTATAAGGACAAGTAGCAATACAGAGGGGGAAACACGGCGAGGATCACTTTCCAAGTGCTTAGAGAGACCAACGACAGTGGATAGTTTCATCACACAACCTCCCACTGTCCTACTGAAAACAAAAAAAAAGTGCCGGCGATCACAGCGGGCCAGGCAGCGTCCTTGGAGCGAGAGAGAGCAAGCGAGGTGATTCTTCATCAAAGCTCATGCTGCTGCTATTGGTTCCCTGACATGTCAATCCTCACCAAACTCCACCTTCCTACACCAGTCGGAGAGCTCTTAATTTCTGATCGATCAATAATCAAAAATCATCCAAACAGCCCTTTATTCTCAAGCTTTTTTTAAAAAAAAGACAACGAAAGAATTCAAAGGATTTTGTTTAAGACAAACAATTTTCCCAGGACAGTTATCGTCAATATGTGAAGCCCAGGTACCCAGCAAGTAAGGGGGGGGGGGGAGTGTTGCAAGGTAGTGCAGCAGAAAATGCAGGAGCAATGGAGAAGAAATATCAGCCCAAATCTCCCAATCAGTTGGGCCACTGACTTGTTGATATCATGCCAAGAGAAGTAAGAACAGAGAGAGAAATTCCAGAATAGAAAACTCAGTTTGTTAATTAGGTCAAAATCCGTTCCGTGTGCACTTTGCCATTAGATAAATGTGTTACCAAAAGCAAACGTGTACTCACAAGATCTCAAGTCAGGTAGAAATCAGAGTCACGCACAAACCTAAATACAAATGGGTTTAATCGGACTTTGACAGTTTTATCAGATAATTAATAGCGTTTCTTTTGAGATTATTGTGTTTCTTCTCAATCCCTGGCCCAAGTTTGCAATCCATACATTGGATTGCACTAAAATCTCCATTCTTTACTTTGGTCTCTGGATAAAAGTCGTCAGGTTTAAGGTCAGAGGGGAAAGATTTACAAGAGCGCTTATGAGCAACTTTTTCAACGGCTGGTGCATGTATGGAATGAGCTGCCGGAGGAAGTGGTGGAGATTGTAACAATTACAGCATTTAAAAGGCACCTGGTTGGGTATATGAATAGGAAGGGTTTAGAGGGATATGGGCTTCTCCAGACTCTGACAGCCCTTAAAATCAAGGGACAAAATCGCTGGATCTACCTAAGTGACCGCAAACGATGGGTCCCCTCACCAGCTTGCAACTAATGATTGGAGTGTGTATTGTTCTGACCGTGCGAGGGCTGGAGGACAGTTCGTTTTATAGGACACATATCCAACTGCATGGTAATCGAACAGCATGTTATCCACTAGCACAGTCTGTAGAGGCTTTATTTGTAGCAACACCAGGATGGAACCCTCACCAACTCTATGAAGTAGATTATTCTGGTAGGCCTTGCCAAGGAGAGGGAGGAACTTGGAAGAGGGGTGTGCAGGGTAAATGCGTAGAATTGGTGGTTAATGGCCCTTCCAATTGTGCAGCTACTAAACCTAAGCCTGGGAAGGAAGGGACCAACTGTATGGATCGTAATAGCTGTCTGCTTTGTTTTAATGGTACTGGGACTTGTTGTCTACTAACCATCCCCATGATGCTTCCTGGCCCTGTCAGTGTGTAAAAAGGACTAGTACAACTAAAGGAGGGCTATTGAACTGCCCCTGTTGGAATCAAGCGCGGTAAAAGTGACTTCAGGCATACAGTGGACGGGAGTTGTAATGGCACCCATGTAAAAACGGGGTATGGGATATTTCCATTCACTCCACAGACTTCCAACCATTTCAGGGTCAATCCTCCTGGGATAGTTACAAGATAGTACGTCAGTCCGTTACCTGCTGCCGGGCAAAGAAGGGATTCATTTTCCTTCTCAATGGGACCTTTTCTACTGCTGCTCCAACTTTGCTGGTGCTGTTTGCTGTTGGGACCAGTGGATCTCTCACGGTCCCTTGTCCCCAATGAGCAAATACTCGACGACGAATTGTCACATGCTCCGTAAGTTTTGCACTGAGTGGCAGGATCTGGTCACCCTGGGCTCTCCCTTGGGATACGATTTCCTGGGAACTGTCAGTTTGGAAGGCTCCTCAGGGGTGGTATCCGCTAAAAACTGAAACTACCTTCTATGTGGACTCACCGCCCTGGGAAACAGCACAATGCTGGCATTGGAGGCAGTAAATCAAGGACTGGGCGAACTTTGGCTCAGCAAACCCGGTATGCAGTGGACTATCAGCTGGCTCAACAAGGAGGAATATGTACAATTACAGGGGGATAAAGCATTATCCATGTTACCGATGAATCCTATAATATTACCCAGGCCATCCAAACCATACAGAGGGACAGTTGGACCGGTACAGGGAGGAACCCCGACCTGGGGACAGATGGTTGGGATGGCTTCTGGGCGGTTTCTGGGGCTCATACCTACTGCATGGGTTGGCTATCTTAATGATTGTCATAACTGTTTGTTGTGTATTCATGGTATGCCTGAACTCCTGTTGCAGAATTATTGCCAACAGACTAGTAGCTCCCTTCCCGGCTCCGATATGGGTTATCATGGAATGATAAAAGGAGGGAATGAGATGTTAATGGGATAACATCCCATTCATTGTTATGCTCCTTATCTTCACACACAGGGGTATGTGGAAACTGTCTTAAACTTCCTGCCCGAATAGGATTGGGTGGGAAATGTTTCTTTTCCAGGAGCTGAATATTTGAAGCTTCTCACCACCTCCAGTCCTTCTTCCCCCTATAATCTACAGCCTTTTAAGACACTCATTTGTTATCACCCTCCTGCTAATTCCTGGTTTTCCTTGTCTTCTCTCCTTGTTGATTTACTCCACATGACCTTTAATGTGACATTTATAGTGACGTTATTCCCTGGCACGTTTGCACAAAGAAAAATAATGAAAATCTGTTTACTATTTCACGAAAGCTGTTTTTGTTTAATATTCAGAAGCATATACATAACTATTTGTAATCTCTCTATAACTTTAAGTGAAGCATGTAAATAAAGAAATTACAGAGGCAGGTATGGAAATTGAATTTCTTATTCATAGCTTCCTTCCATTCACTTCAGAACTAGATGGAATTATATAGAATTTTATAGTGCTGGCTGGAGGCCACTCTGGCCTGTGAGCATCCTCTGTAGTTCAATCAGATCACAGCTGACCTGTCTCCTGGCTGATTGGTATCCTGGCTAGCCTGCATCATCACTAGACTATATCATGGCTAACTTGTGTCAGGCCAATGAGGACAAAGTGTGGGGCTGGAAGAACACAGCAGGCCAAGGAGCATCCCAGGAGCAGTTCCCATTATCTCAGGCCAATGAGCATCATGTCTAACTTTTATCCTGGCTCATTCATATTCTGGCTAAGCCATACCATGGCTAACCTGTATCCTGGTTACAAAAACAGAAGTTGCTGGAAAAATTCAGCAGGTCTGGTTAACCTGTTTCATGCCTAGCTTGTATCCTGGCTAACTTGTATCATGGCTGATTTATATCATGGCTAACCTGTATCCCAGCTAACTTCAGATTGGCAAACTTATGTTAACATAGAACATGGAACAGTACAGCACAGCACAGGCCCTTCAGTCCATGATGTTGTGCCGACTTATGATCCTACTAAAATCAAACTACCCTACATCTTATTATCATCCACGTGCCTATCCAAGAAAATATGTATCCTGGCTAACTAATATCAGGGCTAACCTGTGTAATGATTATAATGAGGTCAACCAGGTGGCCCTCATAGAATGAGATCCCTGATGAGGCTGTTAATCTGGTCCAATCAGGGACCCCTGGCTGACAGATAAGAACAGGAGTGTCAGACAACAAACTGTGAAGCTGGATGAACGCAGCAGGCCAAGCAGCATCTTAGGAGCACAAAAAGCTGATGTTTTGGACCTAGACTCTTCATCAAAGAGCCAGACATCCTGTTTACTCTGAGACCTGGCAATGAGAGAGTTGGATTAGTGCGAAGTACTTTCTCTGCGGAAGTAAAGGGTGGCTTGGTGATGGGACACTGGCCTCTGTGGAGTTATTTCACCCTATATCATGGCTAACTTGTATCTGAACTCCTTTCAATTAATTTAGCTCTGTTTCCTTTTGTAGCCTTGAGTACAAAAAATTCTAGTGTTCTCAGATTTGGTCTTGTGTCTATTGCTTTCTTTAGTAAAGAGTTCCATTCCCTACTGCTGTTGTTGAGAATGGCCTGCTCTGGTTTTAAGTTTAGTTTACTTTGTTTGTTTGGGATGTTACAACTACTGAAAAAAGCCATTCTCAATCTACCTAATCAATTCCTTTCCAAATGGTCATTCAAATTTCCCCTAACCTTCCATATTGCAGGGCATACCTGCCTCATGCATCTAACCAGGTTGGATGCAAAAGGGTTGCTTTCCCTGACTGGTGGGGTGGGGCCCCTAAAACCAGGGGTCACAGTCTCAGGATTAGGTCAGGCCCTTGGGCAATGTGGAATTTCTTCCCTCAAAGGGTGGTATATCTTTGAGATTCTCTACCTCAAAGGCTCAGAAATTCAAGACAGCAATCAATAAATTTCTAAACTACTCACATTAAGGGATATGGAGATAAAATGGCACTGGGGTTGATAATAGTCATGACCTAGAATGGTGGAACAGGCTAGAGAGGCTGAATGGCCTACCTCTACTCCAACGTTTCTGCTTCTTCCTAATCTAATCCTCGGAGACCTGTTAACATGCTGGGCCATCTACTCTGCATTCCTTCTGAGATTTAGGCACTCTTGCTCAGGTGAAGTCCGCAGCACTGAAACTGGTACTTCTGATGTGGTCTAACTGGAGCTTTATGTGGCTGAACTAAAACTTGCTTGAAGTTTGGGGGTAGTAGGAGCTGCCGATGCTGGAGAATCTGGGATAACAAGGTGTAGAGCTGGATGAACACAACAGGCCAAGCCGCATCAGAGGAGCAGGAAAGCTGACGTTTCAGGTCGAGATCCTTCTTCATTTCTGAAGAAGAGTCCAAACCCAAAACGTCAGCTTTCCTGCTCCTCTGATGCTGCCTGGCCTGCTGTGTTCATCCAGCTCTACACCTTGATGTCTTAAATTTTGGGGCATTTTATTATCATGGCAAAATTCCATGAACTTTTTTGATTATTTTCTGTGCCTGACTGCTGCGTCTTAAGGATCATTGTGTGCAGGCTCTCAAAATCCTCTGCTTCTCACTCTCTACCATTTGAGAGACCATTTTGTTATTTGTATTTCTATAGCACCTTTCACTATGGCAAGACATACAGTTTTGCTGAGCTCTTGAAATATTAACTAACTGCACAGAGGCCAGTATCCCATCACCAAGTCACCCTTTGTTTACATGGGCTGTAACCAGCCAGCTCAAAGCCAGTCACTAGAGTGAGACGACCTTCTGAATCTCCTGTTTATATTTGTCAGCAAAGGCTCCCTGCTTGGCCCAGGTTAACAACCCCAATTAAAAATCTCATAGTCAATGAAATTTACCTGGTCATGGTTCCCATTACTACAACAGGCCTTAGCATATAAGGCTATGGGCCAATTACTGGAAAATGTGATTGGATAAGATGGATGCAATATGATTGGCATTGACACAATTGGCTGAAGGGTCTCCTTCTGTGCTCTGCAATCGCTACAACTGAATGATGTCTCAACATGCTTCAAATCCACTCAAATAATTTTGAAGTGTTGTAATATGGGGAAAGCGATCATCAATTGGCACTCAAAGCTCTCGCAAACTGAAATATGAAAACACCCAAATAATTTGCTTTTACGTGTGTGTGTGTGTGTGTGTGTTGGTTAGGACAACCCTGCTTTTCTTCAGAAAGATGCTGTGGGGATGTCTACGTGCCTTCCCCTCACCACCTTCCCCAAGAAGAGAGGCAAGACTTTGGTTTAAAATCTTGAACCTACAACACACTGCATATCCTCCCTACTGTCCCATGGCTAACCAAGACTCAATTGCCCTAGCTCCTCCATGGTCTGGAAGGGAACACTAATAGAAGGGCAGTTGATGATAAATTCAAAATCTTTTAAGTTGCTATAGCACTCTGATTTCCAGAGCAATGGTTTTGTCACTTTATTCAATGAAGAACACTAGCTAGTCCACGAATTTGGGGGAATACATTTTAATTGATTTGAGGCATGTGGTTGAATGAAAGATTGCAATTCACCTGTGTCAACAGAAATTTGAAATATGTTTGTCAATAGACACGGCAACAGAGCTTGGAAGAAAAATGATACATTGAATTTACTCATAGCACAGTAATTCAGGTGATGAGACACTTCTACATGGATCACCTGTATATTTATAGAGAAAACTGTTTTTATTAAAATCTGTGTATTTATACAGAAAACTGTATAGCTACATAGAAAATCTAGTATTTCTGACCACCAGACATCACAATGCACTTTACAGCCAATAAAGCACTTTCTGAAGTGTAGCCAATGCTGCACTTTGTGCACAGCAAGCCCCCATAAAGAGCAATGTGACAACAACCTCATAGTCTGATTTTGTGATGTTGATTTAGGGGAAAGTACTGGCTAGGCCATTAGGATAACTTTTTTTTCTTCATTTTGCGGGATGTGGGTGTTGCTGGCCAGTCAGCATTTATTACCTGTCCCTTGTTGTCCTTGAGAAGGCGGTGGTGAGCTGCCTTCTTAAACCACTGCAGTCCACCTGCTGTAGGTTGACCCACAATGCCATTATGGAAGGAATTCCAAGATTTTGATCTGGCAACAGTGAAGGAACTGCAATATATTTCCAAGTCAGGATGGTGATTGTCTTGGAGGAGAACTTAAATAGGTGGTGTTCCCATGTATCTGCTGCACTTGTCCTTCTAGGTGGAAGTGGTCATGGGTTTAGAAGATGCTGTCTGAGGATCTTTGGTGAATTTCTGCAGTGCATCTTGTAGGTAGTATATACTGCTGCTACTGAGTATTGATGATGGAGGGAGCCGACGAATGTCAATGTGGTCCCAATCAAGTGGGCTGTTTTGTCCTGGATGGTGTCAAGCTTCTCAACCGATGTCGGAACTGTACTCATCCAGGAAAGTGGGAAGTATTCCATCCCACTCCTGACTTGTGCCTTGTAGATGGTGGACAGACTTTGAGGAGTCTGGAGGTGAGTTACTCACTGCAGTAACCCTCGCTTCTGACTTGCTCTTGTAGCCACTGTGTTTACGTGATGAGCCCAGTTGTGTTTCTTGTCAATGGTGGCCCCAAGGATGTTGATAGTGGGGGAATTCAGTGATAGTAGCACCATTGAATGTCAAGGAGCAGTGGTTAAGTCATCTCTTATTGCAAATGGTCATAGCCTGGCATTTGTGCGGCACACGTGCTACTTGTCAGTCCAAGCCGAGATATTGTCCAAACCTTGTTGCATTTCACTGTAGACTGCTTCGGTGTGTGAGGAGTCGCAAATGGTGCTGAATGGTGAAACAGCTGAATATGGTTGGGCCTAGGAGATGAACCTGAGGAATTCCTGTAGAGATGTCCTGGAGCTGAGAAAACTGATCTCCGACAACTACAACCATCCTCATATATGCCAGGTATAGAACATAGAAAAATGCAGCACAGAACAGGCCCTTCGGCCCTCAATGTTGCGCCGGCCTGTCAACTAATCTAAGCCCCTCCCCCTACACTATCCCATCATTATCCATATGCTTATCCAAGGGCTGTTTAAATGCCCCTGATGTGGCTGAGTTAACTACATTGGCAGGCAGGGCATTCCACGCCCTTACCGCTCTGAGTAAAGAACCTGCCTCTGACATCTGTCTTAAATCTATCACCCCTCAATTTGTAGCTATGCCCCCTTGTACAAGCTGAAGACATCACCCTCGGAAAAAGACTCTCACTGTCCACTCTATCTAATCCTCTGATCATCTTGTATGTCTCTATTAAATCCCCTCTTAGCCTCCTTCTCTCCAATGAGAACAGGCCCAAGTCCCTCAGCCTTTCTTTATAGGGACTGCACTCCAGATCAGGCAACATCCTGGTAAATCTCCTCTGCACCTTTTCCAATGCTTCTACATTCTTCCTGTAATGGGGCGACCAGAACTGCACGCAATATTCCAAATGAGGCCGCACTAGCGTTTTGTACAGTTGCAGCATGACATCACGGCTCCAGAACTCAATCCCTCTACCAATAAAATCTAACACACCGTAAGCCTTCTTAACAGCACTATCAACTTGGGGGGCAACTTTCAGGGATCTATGTACATGGACACCAAGATCCCTCTGCACATCCACACTACCAAGAATCTTTCCATTGACCCGGTATTCTGCCTTCCTATTATTCCTCCCAAAGTGAATCACCTCACATTTATAAATCAGGAACAAAAGCAAATTTGCTGAAAAAGGTCAGGAGGTCTGGCAGCATCTGTGGAGGATAAAACACAGTTAACGTTTCAAGTCCATTCTGAGGAAGAGTCACCAGTCCTGAAAAGTTAACTCTATTTTCTCCTTCACAGATGCAGCCAGACCTGCTGAGCTTTTTCAGCAACTTTGTTTTCCTAATATTTAATTCAGTTTGGTACACAATTAGCCTGACATGAAATTCTCGTGTGGAATTTTCAAAGGGAAAGCATAAAATTGGCTTATTTAAGCCTATTTGCACAGATACCAAAGCCACAACCTTGTCATGTCGAATATTGTACTATTGCTTGGACCATTTGCTGTTTCCTTCTTGAAGGGAGCGCTTTATAACCTCCCATCTCACCAGTTTGAAAAGATTGCCAGGGACATGTATGGTTGAAGGACCCCATATCTTTCCCACATAATATTACTCTCTAGTGTTGCTTTACAAAACCCCAAATCTTTCAGTAGAAACCGTTCTAAGTTGTATAGCAATAATGCCTCTCTACATTATATAATTCAATCTTAAACCCTTTAACTCAATATGGCCCAATATGTATAAAAGAATGAAGATGTGCCTGTCTACTCTGTTTAAAAAAAAAACACTTTTTTTGTTGTATAAGAGAAGAAAGGCAGGTTCATGATAAGTGATAATGGGAACTGCAGATGCTGGAGAATCCAAGATAATAAAATGTGAGGCTGGATGAACACAGCAGGCCCAGCAGCATCTCAGGAGCACAAAAGCTGACATTTCGGGCCTAGACCCTTCATCAGAGAGGGGGACGGGGAGAGGGAACTGGAATAAATAGGGAGAGAGGGGGAGGCGGACCGAAGATGGAGAGAAAAGAAGGTAGGCAGAGAGGAGAGTAGAGGTGGGGAGGTAGGGAGGTTCATGATAACTTTGTTTAAATTGATTCTGTCAATGTTACTACAATGCAGAAAGTGGATAGAAACAGTATTATGAAACACCCCAGCCATCAGGGATACCATTTTTACTTTAATTTGGTTTAAAAGTGTTCTTTAGATTTGGATGTTTTTCTTTCCTTTTGGCTCTATTTCTTTTATTTGTGCTGTTACTTATAATGCTGTTTTCTTTTTAAACCAAGATGGCACCAGAGAATGACAGCTTTGTACACTTCTCATCGTATTCCCGTTTTCATATACTCGAGTACACTTGTCAATAAAATTTAACTCGAAAATTTATTTCAAATACTTAAGTGTGATGACTCCTTTTACTTTGAACAATTCAAACAATAATTAAAAGCTCTTATTTCAAAGACAATAATGGAAACAAAGTAAATGTTGTTACTTAACAGCTCCTAAAAAAAATTATGCTTGACGTGATGTAAGTGATACAAATTTTTTAATTACTCTAAGCCTGAAAAAAAGCAATGTGAGAGTGCAATGGCTGAAATTATTTCAACAGAAGAATGCTTCAACTGAAGAACAGCGAACAGAAGCTGCAGGTGGTTTCTTTAGGCATGAGTCTGTGTAATATGAAACTCGAGATGAGGGGAGATTTCTTCCAATTTTACGTTTATTTGGAATTTTCCAGCTTTGAGGCTGTAGATTTGAGACTGTGATTGAAATACGTTTAGAAAGTAAGTAGGTTAGATGGAGCAGGAAAAATCAAGCTGAAGCTGGTGATCAGCTATGATCTTATTGATTAGACAGCATGCTCAACGAGACCATCTGATCTAATCCTGCTCCTAAGCGTGATGCTCTTATTTTGAATGATCAGTAAATATTTCACTTCTGCTACCATTCCTAGTTGCACATTCCAAATAGCTATCAGGCTTTAAGTTGCATTATTTTTTAGAAAATATGTTCTGAACCAATAGTGTTAAATTTTATGCTAAGTACTACCATCCTGACTTCGCCCAAATCACACTCTAAAAGATCTGGAAGTCAGCTTTGACACAGCAGACAGCACTTTTCTCTGCATCAGAAAGTTGGGGGTTGGTTAAACTCGACGAGAGAATGCTGCTTTATCCTTTGATGTGAACGTATGGTATTTGAGAATTCCAATCATGTTTATTCTCAAATAGTATCATCACAACAGATTAAGTGGCTGTTATCTTGGTTTTTGAACCCGGCTATTTTTGTCTAAAGAGCAATTCAAATGTACATATATGCACTCATTATTTATGTACAAATGTATTCGTCTACATTTGCTACAGAAGGCTGAGATGTTCAGAGTACGTGTCCTTTCTGTACCTTGCTCTTAGCCTAAAAGGCGAATGAAATCTTCAAATATTAAAATGCAAATCCAGTCAGCCTATCAATTGTGCAACAGAATTCAAACTGGCCCAAGTTCAAGATTTTTCTGTACCCTTCTGTAGAATAGGTGCGTTAGCCAATGGATTCCAGAGAGGGGGGTAGAGGTATGTGTCTGGGTGGGGTGCTCTTCAGAGTGATAGTGTGGAGTTATGGGTTGAATGGCTTGTTGGCACACTTTATGTAAGGAGATAACAGCTTAAAATCCAAACCAGAGAGCACAAACAATTAGGTGACACTTCTTCACGGAAAGATCAGCAGTATGGAACTCTTCCACAAAAACAGCAGTTACTGTCAATTAAAACAAGAGCGCAATATATTTTTGTTAGCCAATAGTATTCAGGAATATAGAGTCAACAGCGCTAAAGATTCTTAGCGACGGTTTAAGTGGTTTCCTTTTAAGGTAGGTGTGAGAGTTCCACACCTGTGCTCTCCCCTCAACCCCAGAGGGTCATTAGAATGTAGAATTCCCCGCCCCAGGTAGCAGAGGTTGGGTTTTTGAAATTTATTCAAGGCTGAGATAGATTGATATTTTCTTCAGTAAGTAAGGCAAGGGTTAATGGGGTGCCGTCAATAAAATGGAGACCATAACCAGAGCAGCCAGGATATAATTAAACATTAGCTTTTACCAGCACCCCCATCTTCACAATCCAATTCTAAGTTGAAAACTATTTCTCTCAATGCTCAGAATGGATTTCCTGGTTTTTCTCTAAAAATGTTACTTATTGCATTTTGATAACTCATAATTACAGACTGCAATATACCACACACCTTCAAATTTAGCTTTTTTTGTATTCAACTGGAAATTCAAAGGAAGACTTGGATGTTCAGGAAATCTAAGTACGGACAGTATTATAGCAGTTTTTACACCCTTGGGTTTTTCTAAAGTGTTTTACAATCGAAGTATATGTGGAATGCACCTATTACTACATTGTAGGAACCATGCCAGCAAGTTTATGCAGTTTGCTGCTGTCAGCTCTTTGCAATAATGAACAGTATCAGAGGGACAGCAGCTCAGATAATGCAGCATCCCTTTGTAAATGCACAAAATGCTAGTGATAATGCACTCAGGCCCTGTAGTGAGACTTAAACGTACAACAGTCTCTGCTTTGTTCAGTTGGTAGGGGCTTACCTCAGTCTAATAATTCACCAGATCTTGAGAATATGCACTGAACATTACCAACTGTGGAAACTGGGAATGAATATCAAAGTGAACAATCTCCATCTTTCTAAAGAGTTTTAAATACAACTACTCAGGAATGGGATAGACCAACATGATTAAAGTGGAAAACTAAATTGCTCAAAGAATTGGAAGGACAAACAAGAGTAAAAAATAATGCAGTAAGAAAAGGTCACAAAGAACATCAGATTTCATGGTCAGCTGTGCGATGGAGAGAAGGAACACTAACTGTTTTGGGGGGGGCCGGAGGGTGTGCTGGTTGGTGCATTTAACAGGATGGTTGGCGTGAAATGAGTGGCATTGACAGTACTGGGGTAGATTCAGGACCTGTTTTTAGGCAGAAAACATGAGAAAGTGATGGAGTGGAATCAGACAGAATGGCAGACAATAAGCAGTCTACAATGAGCTAAATGCAAGTATATAAGATATAACACCTCAAGTAACCTTGAGCTTAAGGCATACAGTGCCACGTGAGACTACAGTTTAGCAGGAATATCTGTAACCTGATTCTCTTTGAAGTACAAGCTCTAGTGACCACCAATCATGATGACAACAATGCAATTTCAGAGCCATTACTGGACTAATCAAACTTATGGTATACATGCAAGGGTGCAATCAGAGGCTTAGAGAGAAGCACTGATACATCGGCAATGATATCGCAAAATACTTTTGGTAAATTATTGAGCTTAAATCATTGAATCTTATACAACAGGAAGCAAGTTGGCCCTTTCTAGCTCTTTGGAACAGCTATTCAGTTTGTCCTACTCCACTACTTTCCTTTATGCCTTGCAATTTTAAGAGCATTGTTCTCTTAAAATCAGAATCTCCCATATGTGTTCCGCAATAATTAATTTTATTAAAAATGTCAAGGGCAACCACAACTCAGCATGGGATCAGCTTTATGTTGGAATAGTCTAATAAACTCCTTTTATATCGCATTTTTCACAGACACAGGACATCTCAAAGCACTTTGCAGCTTTGAATTTTTGAATTCACTGTTGTAATGCAGGAAATACGACTGGCCCCATCACTGTTTGAGCATTACAACACAGTGCCTTTACATTATGGAATTTAGGTTAGGATCATAGACAAAACCATTCATATGGTGGTGTTGAGCTCATAACAGTGCACTTTCTGGGTGGAGAGTTAAGAAGCAAAGATGACAAATTTGGATACTTTCCCAGTAGGTAGGAGAAAGAGGATATACAACCACATAGAAGGGATGAAGCAGTAATGGGATGACACAGGATATAAACTTGAACAAAGGAATAAAAATCAGTATAAAAATCATTTTGGAAATTTCAACTCCAGTTGTGCTGGCAAGTTATATTAACGCAACCGAAAAGAGGGAGAGAAACTCTGATAATTTTTCAGGGCATCAACAGCGACACCAGAATCTGACCCGAACTAAGACTCACTCCAGTGAGCTGTCATGATTATCGATATCATCAGTGACTTTGTTGCTAGCTGGGAAGTTTTGGTTGGCACAACTTACTCCATCTTCACTGTAGCCTCTCATCTCAGCCTTTGCTTCAAGCCTGTAATTCAGGCTTCCAATCCAAGATTCTTCTTTCTCTGATGGATGCATGCTGATGATACCACAGCAGTTACCAAATGCAATTATCTGGGTGATTTTTTTGGCCATCATCGATTCCACTCTGGCTGTTAATTCAGGCTGATTAATTGCTCCAAGCTCCATGTCACAGAACAATAATTAACCTCTGAACAATTGAGAAAACATTAAGCAAAAATGCTTTTCATATAGCACCTGACCACATTTTCAGGAGCACCTCACAACCAATGGATGACTTTTAAATCTCAACATTGCACAGTACAAACCCATACACAGCAAGTTAGTGGATGTTTTAGTGGTGTAGGCGGAGGTGTGAATACAAAGAAACCAGGTACATTTTCTTCAAATGGTGCTTGGACATCTTTTGCATTCACCTACATAAAGCATCTCCAACACAGTGCTGGAAACTACCTAATTACACACTGATCATTTAGAATACTTGAATTCTTAATGTTTCCAACTCAAGGTGAATGGGTTATCAACTGTGCAAAGTTGGAAATTTACAAGCAAAAAGATCTCCAATTGTTCAATTTTTCTACGTTTCAGGTGCTGAGGCCAGTGGTTTAAAATGATTTTCTACTTCTGTCAACCCAATCTATGGCCATTTCTTTTCTGTAAACACGGGTAAAACAATTCTTGAATCTAATAAAGGAACCCCAACACACTTGGAGAACAGGTGAAATATTAAATGAAGTAATGTTTCCTTTAGAATGATGGGTTACAATGCCATTCGAGGAATGGCTGCAACCTTCAGAGTCACGTGTAACCCCAAGGTTAACTCCTCAGCATATATCCACACTAATACTAAGAACACAGATTCCCATCTCATCACCCAGCTGTGCCGCTTCCGCAACCCATGTGCTGGAATTCTCACCGTGCCTTCATTTCCTCCATATCTGACTAAAACCAATTCTTTGTTGGCTTGCAGCCCACTTCTACCCTCCATAAAAATTAATGTAATCCACAACTCTGCTGCCTTTATCCTCACTTGCAGAGTCCCATTTGCTACACTGATGGCAACTTAAGGAGTACTTAAGTATTAAAATTCTTAGCTTTGTTTTCCATCTTTCTCTGGCCTAACCCCTAATTCTATAATTTCCTTCAACCCCATAAAGCTTGGAGATATCTGCACTTTTATCGGATTGGCCACTTGAGCACCCTGATATTAAAATCATTCCATCACAGGTGCCAAAACAAGCAGGACTCTACATGCTGAAAATTCCTCACATATCCTCTCACAGGATGATTCTTCATTTATTATACTCCCTAAAACCACTCTTTTTGACAAGGCTTTCTGCCATAATTGTTCAGCATTCCATTTTTGTTTATAACACTCCTGCCAGGCACCTTGGGAAGTTATTTGTGCTACATTAATACAAGTAATTATTTTGGTAGCACCTGCAGCCCTCGGCCCACTTAAAGTTTTCTACTTAAAAAATTCACAGATCACCGGCCCAAAATGCAAACAGCCCACCAACACTACTACATTGCGAGAAACCTGACCACCAAAAGGGAAATCCAGTTTTATTTTGCTTTCTCTTGTCAAACACCAAAATATGTTGGGAGCATTCATTAAAAATAGGCAGTGTCGCTGTTGCACACAGTTTATTCAACAATATGGTAAATAAGAAAAAAATCAATTGTAGCAGTCTATACAGTGATCCAAAGTTCATATTTATAAGTAATTATCAATAAATTGCATGATTTACACGTTTCTGGATAGGTTTTTCTTTTTTACTGTTTGCCCATTTTTCAAGTTTTACACAGAAGTCTGAAAGAGGAAAAACCAAGGGATGTGTTCAATAAAATCAGCCACACAGTCTCTTTAAAGGATCCTTCGATAGTTGCACCAAAAAATAAAATAAAAAGTAAAATGTTCACCATTAAACTGAAACCCCCCCCCCCCACAATATTCTACATCCGCAGGACATTTTGGCAGCTGCCAGTTTGTGCAATAGTCTCTCATTCTACCTGTACAAATTATTAATACTTTGAAATTTCTGTTCAAACCCTTGTATTGAAGTGGAAAAAAGTTAAGGGAAGAAGGGATACACAAGGAGGTATCGTAATCCTTTGCTGTCAAAATAACCAGATGTATACTGTAGCACAGGCTGTTTTTTTTCTCTTCTGTGAAATGCTTCGTGTTAATGAACAAATGCTTACAAGATTTTCTGAAGTTAGAAAATAAAAATATGAATTCAACTCTCCTTCTCTTAAAAAATGTTGGTATGGGCTATTTGCAATTGAAACAACAGAACAGGAAAACAAAAAAAAAGGGACTGGCTATTCACCAGTCATAACAAAAAATATATTCTTTGTATAATATCATCCCTCAGTTTTTTTCTCAATAAGTTGCAGTTCAGTGAATTCTGGGAAAATAGTCCTCCCTAGAAATTTCAAAATTGTTTTTCAGTACAAAAAACCCTAAGTAAAGACGAAAAATGAGAATTTGCTCCCAAAATGCTACAAGATGTCTAGTGTATTGTGATTAATGTTTGTGCCTGTTAAGTCCGGGTTGTCAGAACCCAAGCCAAGGTCACTGGCGGCACCATGTAAGCCTGCCATTCCAGGGTTAGCAAGTTGAGAAAGCATTGCACTCTGGTCCGGAGCAGCAAAGTGTCCTTGATCCATGGGGTTTCCCTGGGCGGCTACCATTCCTGGATGTGGCGAATTAGTCTGTGGTGAGACATGATGCGGAGATGGTTGAGGCTGCATCCTAGGTGACGGGCTGGAATGAGGTGGCTGGGATTGCGGGCGTGGGGAAGGCACAGGCTGTGGGGACCGCACCTGGTTACTGAGGGAGGATGGGTGCTGGCCCTGGAGATGAGGTGACTGGGCCTGGCCAGGGAGCATGTGCTGCTGTGGACTCATGGAATTGGACTGGGCAGGAGAACCCATCTGCTGTTGCTGCTGCTGCAGGATTCGCTGATGGAGGGCCTGATGGAGACTAGAACTGCCCTCTGCCCCCATTCCCGCTTGTGGAAGCTGGCTCATCTGTCCCATCGGTTGTCCCACTTGTCCCATGGTTCCCTGTTGCATGGGAATATGATGCTGTATCCTCTGCTGTTGCTGCTGCTGTTGCATGGGATAACCAGATCCTTGAGGTTGTTGAAATTGGTTAGCCATTCCAGCACTCATGCTGGGGGTTGACTGCTGTGGCTGCTGTTTCTGTTGCATGAGCTGCCGTCGCATAAAAAGCTCCCTAAAGTTGGAGTTCACAGTGGGGTGATTCATGTTCATGGTCTGTCCCTGTGCATTCATCCCACCCATGCTTTGCTGCTGCTGCTGCTGCTGCTGCTGAGGCATGTTAGGCCGTTGAGCACCAGGCTGCATGGGGCTCATGTTCTGCATACCTGGGTTGCCATGCATGCCCTGCTGCCCTTGAAGGCCTGGCTGAGACTGCATTCCTGGCTGTGGTTGCATTCCAGGCTGACCCTGCATACTTGGCTGACCTTGGCCTCCTTGATACCGAGCTGCCCTTTGCTTGATGAAAGCTGCCATGAGCTGGGGGTTAGAGCGGAGGATAGCGAGTACTTGCTGCTGCTGCATGGGGGAGCTTGGAGACCTCAGCGTCCGCAGTAAATCTTGCAGGGCCCCTTGGGGAATGGTACCTCTGTTAGGTTGAGGCACGCCTGATGCAACTGGGCACATGGGTGGTGGCGGCTGGGGCTGCATGTTAATTTGCAGTGCTTGTTGGTTCATCTGCATGACTGGTCGCTGCATTCCCTGTGGATGTTGCTGAGTCTGGGCCATTCCAACTTGTCCCCACTGTGTCTGTTGCATATTAGCTGGCCCCATTCCCTGATCTGTATGAGTGGGGCCTCTCTGCGATTGCTGTGGATTCATGTTCATTCCAGCCATTTGATTCATGGGTGCTACATGAGGATTCATTACTCCGGGCCTTTGAAAAGATTGCTGCTGTGCCATCAGTCGCTGGGCATCAGCTGCTCTTTGGATCTGCATGGCCATTTCCACAGCAGCTGGTGGTGGTTGTTGAGTAGGAGGTGCAACTTGGGCAGCAGATACCACCGGTCCAGCTGGCTTGCCTTGCGGTAGAGGAGCTTGTGGTTGACTTCTTGCCATATTGCTGTAGGAAGGCATGTTGGTTGGTGGTGGTGGCTGGGGCTGGGGCTGTGGCTGTGGCTGCGGTTGAGCTGGGGGTTGGGGCTGAGGAGTCTGTGGGGTACTTGGTTGTTGCCCCGTTGGTGTAGTGGGCGCAGTGCCACTTGGAGAAGGCAAACTTTGCTGTCCTACACCTCCACGCTGCATCGTGGCCATCCTCCTGCGTAGCATCTGGGCTTGCTGCAGACGGTGCTGTAACTGCTGCTGACGAAGCTTGTGCTTGATATTGAGACAGAACGGCACAGGGCACTTGGTTTCTTGGCAGTGCTTAGCATGGTAGCAACAGAGTGCAATAAGCTGCTTGCAGATTGGGCAGCCACCATTGGTCTTGCGTTTGCATCCCTTGGTGTGCTGGACTACCCTCTTCATCTTCTGGCAGGAAGGCAAAGAACAGTTGGCATTGCGACATTGGCAGGCATGGACCAGTGACTGAATGCAGCGCTGGATGCTGAGACGCCTTGAATCCCCAGTGCTGGCTTCTGACCCTTGTGCATTACTCTCATCATCCAAACCCAGGCCCAGTTTCTCCATCTTGTGCTCATGCCCCTTAGTGTTAAAGCAGTTGACACAGAGGTCGTAATCCTAGGGAAAGCAAAATTAGAAATAATTAGTTCCAACACTTGTCTAAATCTTAAAAGCTTGAAAGTTGCTACCTTAAGTTTACTTAGTAATTCATTCTTAGAATATAACCTTAAACACTTCGTATATATTTACAACAGAGTTTGGAAGGGCCAAAGTAAAATGACAGGTTGCATAAACGTGTATTCTGAGATTAGAAGGATGAAGTGATCTAATTAACATGTTGAAAATAATTCCACAATATAGTTACAGATAAGCCATTTCCTGTGGACATCCTGACTCTACAAACAGAATCAAGCCATTTAGTAGTGAAATCAGGAAGGTACTTTTTTCAGATAAAGATTCAGCCATAACCCTCTTGCCTACTATAAACATGCTTGCACTAAGAGGCCTTCATATGGGAATGGAAAGTACTTTTGTACACATTTCCATACTTTTGTTTGGATATATACTGGACAGAAATAGCAAAAAGACTAGCACACACCTCACAAACTGTGCAGTGCCACCTGGTCTCCACATGGTGTTTGCACTCATTACATGTATATACAAAGCGATCCTGGCCCTGATTGTGAAGTTCCACCAACATACACATGGTTGACCACTTGGCTCTTCTTAATGAAGAGAACTCCATGTGTTTGTCTCTTGCCAGTGTGAGAAAAGCATCACGCCCATCCATCAGGTCACATGCAATGAGTGGGTCTGGATCCAAGATTGTTGGCAAAGAGTTAGAGTTGGGACCTGCGATCAGACGGATCACAAAAAACACCTGTGAAATTGAAAAGATAAAACAATTAAAGTTAAAACCAAGTAAAATATCATTTTAAATCTTTCCTCCTCTTGGGATTTCACCATGATTGTCAAATACAAATCTTAATATAACAATTTCTTCAGAATTTATCTTGTGATAGGAATTAACAGAACTCTACTGGTACACACACGACAGCTACCATGATGACTTTCCATCCAAGTAATTATTAAATTGATCCAAAAGCATGTCCCAAAATATCCTTATTGGCAACTGATGTTCATCTGATGTGTTTAAAAAAACTGCCCTAAATTTATCCAAAAATGTAGTCGACATTCATAGTAGCTACCAGATGTGTCTTGTCTGGACACCTAGTGTTTAAAGAGACTAATTTTACTATTCTTCGGATGTTACTTCCACTATTACACTTATAAATTACAACAGGCACTAGATAGGTGTGCTTTTTAAAAGAAGTGGAGCGCCAGATTTCACAAATCAGTTTAAGAGAATCCGAACATATAAACAGCCTGAAAAGTGATCAGGAATTAACCACAGAAGTGGTCATAACTCTCAGGTTTGAGCCAGTGGGCACAAGAGTTGCATGATAGACTAACAACTAAATTCAGCAAAAAAAAATTGTTAACTCAATCATCTCCATTTCAATCTTCATTCACTGCTCAGGTGATGAAGAATGAATATAAAATTCTAAAGGAGCAGGGAGTGTTTGCTCAAAGCTAGTCATCACGTGCCTGTCTGAACTAAATGTCAACCACATATTCAATTTACAAGGGCATCAGCTTCTTCCCATCCTCATTAATCATCAAAAAAGTGACCGTCAGAAATGAAAATCCTGGGAAAGGTGTAGTATCTGCCCCA